>NW_025814191.1:0-123712 GCF_018902025.1 Drosophila willistoni | reverse complement strand
CGCCCCAATAAATCACTTCAAGTCAAACCTTGCCTTCGCCTGTTTCAGAATAGAGACGAAGTATTAAGTTTAAATGTAAATGAGCTCAAAGCAAAGTTGGCCAGTTTGAATTTGGCAATAACTGGTAGAAAGCAATCGTTGCAAGATCGTCTTCTAAAACATTTCAGTTTGGTGGCTGACGAAGTCGAGGTTGAATCCGAAAGTGATGATGCGGGATCATTTCAGTCTACGGCACCAACTGCAGTTAGAGATAATTTTACTTTGCGCGACATTGAGGATTCTCTTTCTTCGTTCAGTGGGTCAGGTAAACCGTCTATAGAAAATTGGTTACGTGATTTTGAAGATAATGCAGAAGCAGTTCAATGGAACTCTCCACAAAAAGCAATTATTAAAAGGTGCAGCAAAAGTTTTTGTGCGTAGTGAGCGAGGAGTGACTGATTGGATATCATAAAAAGAATTTTGTTAAACGAGTTCGGCTCAGAAGTATCAGCAATTGAAGTACATAAATTGTTGCGAAATAGACGTAAACGCCCAAATTAAGATTTTCGTGAGTACCTTTATAGTCTGAGGGAAATAGGCAGTTTCATAAACTTAGATAAAGCTAGTCTTATAGAATATTTCATAGAAGGAATACCTGATTCAAAAGCTAACGAAAGTAACTTGTATCAGGCAAAGACAGTCATTCAGCTGAAGGAACAGATTACAATTTACCAAAAGGTTTACTTTGGTCGCCATCAACTGGTAAATAGAACTCATAGATACAGGATGTGACCTATGTTTAATAAGATATGATATTATCAGAAACTTCATGGTGTAGAATTAAGCGATGATCGAAACCGTTTATTGGGAGTGTGTAAAAGTGAGTTAATTACAATAGGTAGTTTTAAAGAAAAAAAGAGGATATTGACTATGAAGTAGTGATTGGAAACAACATTTTAGAATTAGCTGATATGGTTATCACAAAGGGAAATGCTACTTTTAAGCCTAAAGAAGAAGAAGTGATGCCAAACACAGAAGCGAAAGAAACTGTACACAATGAAGAAGTGAAAACTCCGAAGGGTATGTTACAGGAATTTGAGAGTTTGTTTTTATTAGCTGAAGAAGAAAAGAGTGAATTAGTTTTGTGCCATATAACTAAATCGGACGTCAAAGAAGTCAAGCAGCTTATTCACAGTTATGTACCACAACCGTCAAAGAAGAGTCCAGTCGAAATGAAAATATTATTAAGTGACGAATGCCCAGTATACGAACGGCCGAGGCGTTTATCTTTCGTTGATAAAGGTATTGTGGACTCAACAGTAGAAAAATTATTAACCAGGGTTGAGATGAAGAGGAAGCCATAGAAGAGATAGAAGTTGAACGCACTAACGTTCATCAGGAAGCTCAGCATAATATGGAGAGAATCCAAGAGGAAAATCGTAAAAGTTATAACAAAAAACGCAAAAAGGTAGTTGAGTTTAAAATTTATGATTTGATAGCAATTAAGCGAACGCAATATGGTTCAGGATTAAAACTTAAGGCTAAATATTTTGGACCATACAGGGTGGTGAAAGTTAAGGCTCATGGACGATATGACGTAGAAAAGGTAGGAGATCACGAAGGTCCTGGAAAACCTCAACTGTCACAGAGTATATGAAGTCATGGAATGGTCAAGTGAATTCATCAGACGATTCAACATTCGAGGCGAATGATAAGTCAGTCCGGCCGAATGTGGGAATGGGTCGAGAGACGAGAAGCGGTCGATTGTATTGAACCAGTTCAGAGGTGCATAATTTAAAGGTTATCAACGATATCGATGACAAACCATCGATATCATTGAGAAAAGAGTTCTATGGCGTCAAGTTGTGTCGACCGGTTGTGTTCCTCGTGGCTGCTCGAATAAAAAGAGTATAGTTATGTAATAATTAAGTTTTTTTTTTTTTTTTTTTTATTTGACAGCAATATAGCGAATGTGCAATCTGTCCGGGGACAATCAGCAAGTTTTCGTGGTTGGACATTGGCGGTTATAATGATTGTGTGTTATTGCAATAGGGTGTTGTGTGGTTGTATAAGGGGGAATGCTGGTTAAATAATAATATTATTCTCAATGTCGTGGCAGGTCCAGCTTGTAAAGTCTTTTAAGACGCCTGGTGGTGGTGCAGTTGTCCAGCAAATTGATGGCGTACGGGTTTACGTGCCTGTCAAGGCGCTCTAGATAGGCGACAGTTAGCCTATCCATATCGCGTTTCATAGGACGATATGGAGGTTTATTTGCATTTTTGGGCCGTGATTGACGTTAGGAGCTGTGTCATGGCAGCAACTTGGTCCATTATCTTCTCCATAAGAGCTTCAAGGCGATCCAATCTTTGGCTTGTTTGGGACGAATTGACAGGAGGGGCCTCTGCCTGCTGGGGAGGCAGCTGATTGCCTTTTAATATATTGGCGAAAGTGACGCCTGGCTTGCTCGCAGAGGTTTACCACCAACCTGGTGATGGTGTCGTTGGGGTTGACCTTGGCTTTGGCAAATGCGTCTCCTTTGCCTTCAAATAGACTTTGCAGCTCTTATAAGAGGCAGTATGGTTGCCCTTGCAGTGAGCACAGCGGGGAGGATCGGTCCTTGGCTTGCGGCAGTCCGAGGAACTATGAGCGCCTCCGCATTTTACACAGTTGAACTGCAGGTTGCAGTTCTTCTGAGTGTGTCCAAATCCTTGGCATCTGTAGCACTGGAGTACGTCAGTCGTCTTACGGGGTGGCTCGATTGTGACCACGCAGCTGCAAAGGCGTTTAGTAGCAAACACATCCTTGTTGTTGCTTGCCGGTTCCAAGTTCACAAAGAACATAGCCATTCTTTGTACTGCGGCTGATTTCATTTTTGATGTCCAGGCCTCTAACAATGTGCCCGTTGGCAGCCAGTGCTTCCTTAATGTTCATGGGATTGGTGGTGTGATGAAGACCTTTCACAACAATTCTATAAGCTCGCTCGTCTTTAGGCTGGAAAGTCTGGTATGGGATGTCGTGTTCACTAAGGTAGTTTTTCAGAGTTGAAAAACTCTCCTTATCTTGTAGGTTGACTCTGACTTGTCCATCCCTACCCGCTTTGTAGTCGAAATTGTTGCCGCCGATTACGGATGTAACGTCTCTTATTAAGTCCTTAATATCGTGAACCTCCGGTAGAAAAATAGGAGGCGGCTTGACCTTGCGCACCTCAGCCGTGGGTGGCTTCTGTTGAGCCGTCATTGGAGCATCTTCGTCGTTGTCGCTTTCATCTGATAGCATGGCAAACCTGTTCGCATTGTTGACGTTGCTGTTAATACCAGTGAAAGTTGAGTACTGTTTAGAATTACTTTATGGGACTTTGCGCTTGAGCTCCCCTGGCTTGTCATATTTGTGCCTGCTGCGGCCGGAGCCACAGACAAGTATGTGTCACTTATTTATTTGCCGCCACTTAATGGTTTTAACAATTGCGCAGGCGTAAATTATGTGAAATTTGATAACAATTATTTTGTGTGTTGTGTTCCTCGTGGCTGCTCGAATAAAAAGAGTATAGTTATGTAATAATTAAGTGATAAATATATAAAGAAATAATGTTGAATAAAACTGTACGATTGATTGTGAGTAAAAACGGCCTAGAAATTCAGGAGAAAAAAGTGGGATTGCACTACGAGTCCCACATCTATATTTTAAAAAATTACCCCCGACGGACGGACATTCCCAGAATACCGACTCTGTTGCTTATCGACCTTTTTTTATTTTTAAGACTGTAAAATTTCTATTTTCCTATTGCTTTTGTGCTTTTCAGAAGCACCGCATAAACTTTCCATCAGCCATTTGCAATTTTTTTTAAATTTAGAATAAATTTTCGATGCTCTCTGCATTCATGCGATTCACTGTACCAATCTAAGTAATTCGGGTCCTTCTCAATATTCGAAAGGCATTCATTAATAATTTTTTCTTTTATTTTGCGCGCATGTAGGAAGTTTTCAAAGAACTTATAATGCTGCTTCATCAGGTTAAATAAATGATTTTGTGGGGCTTTAAGCTTTAGGTTGTTGTTTATAGTTTTAAAATTTTTGTTAATGATAAAAAATTCCGATTCATCATAATTTGCAATCTCTTCTTTTAAAAGTTCTTTGCATGAATCGCAATTGAACTTTTGTTGAGCTTTATGCATAACAAATCCTACGAAATATTTCAATGAATTCTCAGTGGCTATACTGATTTCAGTTGGTTGTTCTTTATCAGCCTCGGATACTTCATCCTTCATATTTTCATCTAAGATTATGTTAAAATCTTCGTAATACACCTGATCTTGGTCATTTACGTTTTCAATTGCCAGTTCATGCTTTGTTTCTTCAATAACATTTATTAGCATATCTTCATCTGGCTCGCAATTACCTGTTGTCGTTTTTGAAGTTATTAATTTCATTGACAATATTTTTGATATTATTGCATTGAATTCGAATAACATAGGATTATTGTTTGTGCCACCCCTACTTCTTATTAGGTAAAATACATGTTCTAGCGCATCTTGGTTTAGACGTGACAATATTAAAAAGAATACTCCGTGCCCTTCATTCCAAATATCGCTTGTAAGCATTAGTATTGTGTTTATTGATAGAACTATTCCATCTAAACAATAAACTTTTCTGCGATATAGACACTTCTTAAAATAGTCTCTCATTTCTATTATGTATTGTTCGTTGTCACTGTCTTTCTGGATCGCTGATTTATTCGGATTTCTATCATAAATATTACTGCTATTCAAGCAATCAAACAACCTGTTTACTTTTTCTATAAATTTAGATGTAGCGATTGCCACATCTTCGCAGTCAATAAATTTGCCATGTTGAATCAATGTTTTAATGGCGGACGATACTGTTTAGCTAAATACCTGCGTTGCACATTTAACCTTCATCTTTTCGAAAGAATTTTGAAATATGTGTTTCCTTGTTAATTGTGGGCACATTCTTGTAGAAGTGTTGCTCGTGTCAACTTCAAGCAATCTCACCACTACATGCCAGGAGACTGTACCATCAGGAGTCTCAATAGAATCTCGCATTAGAATGTTTCTAATGGATTTTGTGAGGTGGGGGACATCATATATGCCATATATTTTCTGGTCATCCAGAGAAAAATAGGGTGCTTCGTTAACTATTCCAAGGGTATTGGATGCCCCTCGATTGTTGGGCCTTGATCGCATACTACTGCTCTTATAAAAAGGCCTAGGGTTTTGCGGCTCTTATATTTGAATCTATTAATTGTGTTAACTTATGAGCAGTTAGCCCCCTCACCATGAAAACACATATTTGCTTACATAAAGCGTCAGTTTTTTCGTAGCCATCATCCACAAATCCTTCCACCTTTCCAATCTCATTCATGAAGGCCTTCGAAGAATAAAAATGAAGTAAGTAAGTAGACTCGTCGACTTGGGTATACCATACACCAGGTGAAATAAATATTTAAAATTTCGAAAACAAAACCTCATAACCATATGCTATCTCGCTCACTCTACAAACACACGAGCACTCTAGCGCCGCCACTAGCCAACGGCCAATTCTGCCCTTATGGATCGCGTTCGCAAAATAAGTTCGTACGCATATTTTGCATGATTCTAGTGCGTTTTGAATTTGGTAGTTTGGTAGTGTTGCTCGTTCGAATAGTTAATCTAGCTCCGCCAGTGCCTTTGAAATAAATTTAGTCCATTAATTCCTCTGGTTAGGTAAGCGGTAAGCTTTTTAATTCTGCAAGTAATTTCAGGTTATTTTACAAATTTTCTTATAACTAATAATTGTACAATCTCATGTCACTTACTCTAGTCTTGGCCTCTTGGCTACGAAAAAACAACTGAACATGCGGTTCTTATGTATGTACTTAGATCAAGCGTAGCTTGCAGCTGCGTATTTTTCGCGCTTATGTGTCTACTTATGTATAATAAAGTACCGCAAGAGTAAGATGAGAGAGAGAGTTTTAGAGTTTCTAAAGAGCGTAATTCTTTTTGTTCGGACAAAGTGCCGTTTTGTAGTACAGTGGTACAAAGTTTATTCGCAGGCCCGAATTTCGGCAACATTTCCCTCCCAGCAAGCGAGCCACTGGAGCTTGCTTCATCTTTTCCGACATCGAGGACTGCTAACTTCACTGCTGGTCTGAAGAGAAACCCTAATTGCGTTTGTACCTTCGCCTGGCGGACTTGACCATCCTCTGCTGTGGTCACTTCGACCACTCGACCCTTTGTCCAGGTATTACGACGCTGATTTTCGTCCACTATAAGTACGATGTCGCCTACACCAATTGGCTTTACTTTTTTATGCCACTTGGACCTTCGTGTTATGTTTGGTAGCATCTCTTTGACCCAGCGCTTCCAAAATAGGTTGGCGAACATCTCACTCTGGCGGAACGACCATTTATAGTCGATTTGTTCCGGATCGCAAATCGGTTTTTCTCCATTTGATGAGCCAAGCAACAGATGATTTGGCCTAAGAGCTTCTTGATCTTCGTCGTCCAGGGACACGTATGTCAGGGGCCTGGAGTTGACCGTCATTTCCACCTCTGCCATGGCGGTAAGAAGACTTTCATCTGAAAATTTTTGATTTGGTGTTATACGGTATAACACGGTTTTGACGGAACGCACCAAGCGCTCCCAGGCTCCTCCCATGTGAGGAGCTGACGGTGGATTGAAGTACCACGATATTTCCTGCTGCGACAATTCGCGATGCATTTTCGCATCATCCAGTTGAAGTTTGTCTCTAAGGAAGGCATCGGTCCCTCGAAAATTAGTCCCGTTATCGCTATATATTTCCTTTGGTGTGCCTCGGCGCGATATATGGCGTCTTAAGCCCATTAGGCATGAGTTTGTGGTTAGACTATGCACGATCTCAATGCTTATTGCTCGCATTGTGAGGCAGGTTATCAGCATGCCCCATCTTTTCAATGACTTTCTTCCATCGATGACTGTTAGCGGCCCAAAATAATCAACTCCTACATACGTAAACGCTGGCTTGAATGCAACCAGTCTAGCCCGCGTTAGGGGCGCCATTAAGGGTGCAATGGGTCGAGCACTACTCAGCTTACATTGTTGGCAATCTCGACGAATCCCTTTAAGGAGAGGTCTTAGTTTTGGAATAAAATATTTTTGCCTCACCTCATTTACGGTAGTCTCATGATTCATGTGATAGTATTTTTCATGGTAGTGCCGGACTTTACAACCCAGTGTTGGGTGGGTAGAGCGATTCGTCCTTCAGGGATGCCAGCGAAGCGACTGGCTCGATCGCGTACACACAATACTCCCTGGTCATTCAGGAAGAGTTGTAACCTCCATAGTGGACTGCTCCGGCAAACGTGGTGGCCGTTTTCGATGGCTGTGTACTCTTCGTTGTTACATTCTTGATGTATGTTCCGGTATAGAAACATTCTGGCTTCATTAAGTTGGGATGCCAGTTGGTTTGTATTCTCCTTTGATTTACGTATTTTGTTAATCAATTTCCTCTTATAGGCAAGCCAACATGCTATTGCCATGGTCAATCGATTCCATTTTGAGAAGTACTCTTAATTGATTCTTGCTGGTTCCCTTCGCATGTGAAGGAAACGAGGACGCAGTTCCTCAGTGACTGTCCTTTCATTGGTAGTTTCCGTCGGCCAATCTGCCGGCGGTAGTTTTAAAAATTTGGGTCCTTCGAACCATTGGCGAAGTCCGCAACATTTAGTTTGCTTGGTACCCATCTCCAGTTTCTGGCCTCGGTGAGCTCACATATCTCGGCTATCCTAAACATTAAATATTGTTGATATCGTCGTGGGTCTCCATCGAGCCACGCTATTTACCGTTTTCGAGTCGGTCCATAAGTAACATTCCTCGAAGTCTATTTCATGTTGTGCTATTATGTTTTTCATCAGTCGCGCTCCAGTTACTGCTGCCTGTAGGTCCAGGCGGGGTATCGAGAGCGGCTGCAACGGAGCTACCTTGGATTTGGCTGAAACGAGACTCAAAAGTATTTGGTTATTTTGTTCGATACGGAAATACGCAACGGCAGAGTAGGCGTCTTCTCCCGCATCCACGAATACGTGAATTTGAACTCAGCCAATTTTTAAAATTGCATCTCGGAATTTGCACGTTCTCTATCAAGGGTAAGAAGGACAGCCATAATTGCCACATATCCTGCAGATTGGGTGGTATTTCCTCATCCCAATGAATCTTCGATCGCCAAACTTGTTGGAGCAGTATTTTGAGATACATCATTATACAGGATACAAAACCCATGGGGTCAAAAACTGACATCAAAACTTGTAAAATTTCCCTTTTGGTTGGTGCGACTCTTGTCGCTATTATGTTGCGCTTCAAACTTTAGTGCATAGATGAAGGCATCTTGACGTGGGCTCCACCGCATGCCCAATATTTTCTCATAAGAGTGTATCTCTTCACTGTTAAAGAACTGTTTTTCTTCGTAGGTTGTTGTGTCGCGAAGCGCAGCGAGTACCCGTTTGGAATTCGAACACCACTTGCGCATATGGAAACCTCCGCGTGCATGGACTTCTCTAACTTCTTTCGCTAATGTAATGGCTTCTTCTTCTGAATGGCATGAATCGATGTAGTCGTCTACGTAGTGACTTCTCTGAATAGCTTTAGCTGCCGAAGGAAACTCGCCTGCGTGTTTTTTAGCGTTCAGGTCGCGCACATAGTGCGCTATACAGGGGGAGCACGTGGCTCCAAATGTCAACACATTTAATTGGAAAGTTTCTATGACGCCTGTTGTCTGATTTTGCCATAGAAATCGTTGTGCTTTAGCGTCTTCTTCTCTTACTGCTATTCGATGGAACATTTCGGCGATGTCACCGCTCACGCCAATTGCTCTCATTCTAAAGTTATACATAATCTGCAGCAAGGGCACGAGCAAATCGGGTCCCTTCAGAAGAACATCATTTAGGGCTACTCCTGATGATTGAGCTGCCGCGTCCCACACCAATCTGATCCTGTCAGGTTTATGTGGATTTCGTACAGTAAAAATGGGCAAGTACCATGCATTTTCGGGTTTCTCCAGGACTTCTTCCTCTGTCAACTTTCTGGCATATCCTTTGGCTATCAAGTTTTGTATTTGACTATGTAGCTCATCTGCAAAAGGAGGGTCTGCTGCCATTTTCTTTTGCATGCATAAGAGTCGTCGTTTTGCTACCGGCAGGCTATTTGGAAATATACGGGGACCATCTTTCGAAAGCAATCCCGTGGTGTACATCCGCGAGCTGTAACTAACAGTGTCCTCCAGAATCTGTAGAGATCGCTCTTCATCAGGGGACTTGGTAAACATCGGCGGTGATTTTTCCTCCGTTAGCAAATGTTTTTTAACCATCTCATGCAAATCCAGATCGCATTGACACCGATGCAGGTTGAGTCCTCCACCAGATCGTCCCGATCCGCCATATATAGTCCATCCTAGTCTCGTTTTTGCAGCAATTGGTTGCTGCCATTTTCCTTCGCGCACCTTTAGCGAAGCTATGAGATTCGGATTATTACTGCCTATTATCATTTGAGGCATTGCGTTAACAAAGCTCGGGATAGGCAAGTTTTTTAAGTGTGGATATCTTTGTTTTATCCTATCTGCTATCATCGTCTCGGCTGAGAGACCAATGGACTTAACTGTGCAGACTTCATTTAGTTTAAATAATTTATTACCCTGTCCTTGTTTTGAGATTCTCAAGTTCAGCTGCTTGGATTCCGGCTCCTGACGACTAACATCGCCGGTCCATCTAATGCATAGGGGATTGACGAAACCTTTCACTTCGAGCGCATCAGCCAATTTTTCTTCTACAAGTGTTAGAGTCGATCCGTCGTCCATAAATGCGTAGATATCGACGGATTTCGAATTGGAGTGCAAAGTGACTGGAACAATTCGAATATAGCATTCTGGCTGGTTGGTTAGTGACCCACGATGATTGTGCAGGACGCTTTCCGTCACCTCCTTGTGAAGAAGATGATGATGTTTTGCTTTGCAGCCATTTATGTCGCAAGTTACGCGACTCCAGCAGGATCCCTTGTGGTTTTTGAGGCACTGAGCACATAGGTGATGGTTATTTATTGCGTTCCACCTGGCTTCGACTGACATCTGCAACAACTTTTCGCAAGACACTGGTTTGTGGTGTCCTTTGCATATCGCACAGAATGTGTGTTTATGGTTATCTGTGGGCGCTGCGGTATGTGTATGCATCACTCCTCTGTTGGTTCTCTTCTTGTCGCTTTCCAGTAATATGTTGGGCCTCGATACACGACTCGCTCAAACAACCAATCCGCTAGGTGCTGTATGTTCGGGTACGGTATGGATTTTGAATGTAGGGCCCAGTGAAGCATCATATCAGGTCCCATCTTCTCGATAAGCTCTTGTAATAACGTAGGGTTGTTCAGGTGCGCATCTAGCTTGCTTGCCCTAATGGTAGCGCACATATTTTTAACCGCAAATGCAAACTCGATCAGCGGTTCTAGCTTGCCCTTTGGAGGAGGCAAATTTCGCACATTCTCCATCAACAGTTTTATTATGTGTTCCGGGCGTCCAAAGTACATTCTCAAAGTACTTATAACGCTCGGCAGCATTTCTGGGAACAGTAAGCTGTCTCGCACGGCTTCAAGGGCCCTGCCTTTCAGACATCTCTGCAGACGCATAGCGTTTTCCTCGTTGCTGTATCCACCGATCCGGGTGCTAGTTTCATAGGTGCTTATGAAAAGTGGCCATTCTCTTGGATCTCCTTTGAAAACTGGTAATTCCCTCGGCATTGATTGTCGAGCAGCTACTTGTTGTGGTGTTATGCCATTGGCTTTGCACGGCATGCTCTGCGCTCTGGTACTCGTGCCTGTGTAGTGTTGGTGGCACTATCATTCGTCATCATTATGTAACGAGGTATTCCAGCAGGATGTTGTGGATGGTTCTTCGCTTCTCCGTTTGACTGTACTCTCGTGTGGAGTAAGGCGTACTTACGGCGCAGATATTCCCTTTCGAGGCACATTTCGTCCTCTAATTGTTGCAAAAGTATTTGCTGATCTTCCGCCATTGCTTCATCTTCCACGTGCTGATCTTTGTCACCTGGTTGGTTAACCTTGAAATGTGATTCTGTTTCGAGGTTATGTTCGCCTTCATCAGGCACGTGGCGACATGTCTCGCACATCCAGGAACTCTAGGTGGCACTGTTTTTCGATCCGCAGCAGGTGCAGTGGAATTGAGATGCACACCTGGAGCATGTGAGCATTTCCTGGTTGGCCGGCTCCTGGCACAGACCACAGTTTCCAGTCGGTGCCATGTCTATACGTAATTTTACGCGTGGTAAAATTAAAATTTGTTCTTTCCTTGGGATTTGTATAGTCCCTCCTCTTTAGGTCTCTGTAGCTCTACAACACCGTAGGAATTAAAGAATTTGCTCAAAATTCTTTACGAAAGAGTAAATTTAATTTCCAGTAGAACTTAAAAAGAATTTCGATAGAAATTAAAAAGAATTGTTGCTCGTTCGACTAGTTAATCTAGCTCCGCCAGTGCCTTTGAAATAAATTTAGTCCATTAATTCCTCTGGTTAGGTAAGCGGTAAGCGGTAAGCTTTTTAATTCTGCAAGTAATTTCAAGTTATTTTACAAATTTTCTTATAACTAATAATTGTACAATCTCATGTCACTTACTCCAGTCTGAACTGAACATGCGGTTCTTATGTATGTACTTAGATCAAGCGTAGCTTGCAGCTGCGTATTTTTCGCGCTTATG
Organism: Drosophila willistoni; assembly: GCF_018902025.1. Lineage (NCBI taxonomy): Eukaryota > Metazoa > Arthropoda > Insecta > Diptera > Drosophilidae > Drosophila > Drosophila willistoni. The sequence goes on along the minus strand of NW_025814191.1, from coordinate 112,010 downwards.
TGTCTACTTATGTATAATAAAGTACCGCAAGAGTAAGATGAGAGAGAGAGTTTTAGAGTTTCTAAAGAGCGTAATTCTTTTTGTTCGGACAAAGTGCCGTTTTGTAGTACAGTGGTACAAAGTTTATTCGCAGGCCCGAATTTCGGCAACAATTATGGAGGAGTAACATTTTAAAATATATATATTCTGCGTGCATACTAAGCCAGTACACATACTAAATTTGTTGACTTTAACTGTTAGTTTTCGAGAAAATCAGTTTTGTTTAATTTGCGGGGGCGGAAATGGGCGCGGCAAAATTTTTAAATAGTCAATATCTGCGCGTCTATTAAGGTAGCTTACATACCAAATTTAATGTCGGTAGCTTTGATAGTTTTTAAGAAAGTCAGTTTTATGCGAATTTCGGGTGCGGAAAGGGGCGTGGCAAAAAGTTGGAACAATTTTTAAATTCCAATTAACTCTATATATTTACATATCACACGAGTCTACACGAGTTTGGTGGCTCTAGCTCTTATAGTCTCCGAGATCTGCGTGTTCATACAGACGGACGGACATGGCTAGATCGACTCGGTTGTTGATCCTGATCAAAAATATATATACTTTATGGGGTCGGAGAAGCTTCCTTCTGCCTGTAACATACATTTTGGCGACTTTAATACCTATGGGTGTATAGTATAATTAATGCTTTGAGCAATTATTTTTTCATCTTCTATCCACGATTGCTTGTTTTTCAGTAACATAGTGCAAATCATGTTTGAATTCTTTGATAGGCATTTTTTCTTTGTATTTTCAAAAATATTTTTGTTTGAGTTTTTTTCTTTCAGATATTTAATTTTGCTGCCTTTTCCGTTTGCAAAAGAATTCTTAAATGTCGATTTCTTTTATTGAAAAGTTTGACTTTTTGTTTTTCTTTTCTTAAATTCTCTGACATTTCAAAGTACTTTTTTATTTGCACAAAATTCAATTTGTGTCTCAATAGAGCTGCAATTATTCTTATTTCCATTACCAACCTGGGTTGCAGCATTTGGAAAATTCAAAATTTCAGAATCTTCTTCTGTGCAAAAATCATACACATCATAATTATTATCTTTTTCCGAGATATTCAACTTTATGTCGGTTTCTTCAAATAAGCGAAGAGTCGGTATAGCACCTGCTTTCAGATATTTTACGCGGAAAATTTTTTTTCAAAATGTAAGTTGCAAATCAACGCCTTGTCAACATTGACGTCAGATTGCAAATTACATTTTGAAACAAACTGGCGACGGACAGCCTCGTTTTTAGGAAACTTAAAAAGCCGTACGGGAAAGTGCTCTGAGCCATCTCTGTGGTTTCTCAGGCACGACTTAATAACACACTTAAGCCCACTTTTCCTACCATGAGTCACTTCTCCAGCAAAACTGTTGACTCTTTGACGTACAATGTTTGGCCATAAAAAGAAACTGATACAACTCAGAAATGCATTTTAAAGACCACGCAAAAGTCAAATCTTGTTCGTGGGCCACATGTTGACAGAATTTCGCTGCTTGTACAAACGTAAACATTTTGTTTTTTTTTTACTTCTTTTAGTCTTACTAATTTAAAATTGAAATATCATATAGCCGCAATATTTCAAACGAAATTGCAGCGGCCGAAGTGCAATGGGTTAACACGCTTACCATATGTAAGCCATACTTTGAATTTCACACATTATTTTTTTCGGTTTGTTTTTTGTTTAAGCACTTGGTAATATACAAATAATTGCTGTTTATTGTCAAATGCAAGAACACAACGAGGCGTTGCTGCATGACCCTCACACATTTCGAGTTAGAGAGTTTGATTAATTATCTGAAATGTCAAGAAGGCAAATCTTAACAAAATGGGACAAGGCAGGACTGAAACTGTTTAAACAATTAACACCGGAAAACAACTTCTAAGGTTCGATCTTCGCACTTCTCAGTTTAAAAATTTTATTGAGCAAGGATATAGTTAAAAATAAATCACAAAATTGTATGTCTTGACAAACAACTAATTATTTTCTGCCTATTGATTTAAAAATTTACTTATTTACTAATTTTTTACTCGCATGTTTGTGAGTTTACCCTAAACACCTGAAATACTGTTCAATCTATAAATGCAGGTTATAAATTAGTAACTAAATCACAAATTAAAGAAAACTTTAATAAATTATTTCGGTGCTTAACGGAAATAGTTGTATCTAACGTTAAGTTAACAGCATCATTTGCGAGCCATTTCAGATTCAAAGAAAGCTCTGTTAATTTAGAACTGTTGCCGACGAAGCAACAAGTTGTTTTCATACGATGGTCGAGCGCGTTGAGCTGCCTACTCCGCTATATATATTCGATGATAACGGGTTCGAATCCCCTTGCCGCTGCCACGGAAAAATTCGAAATTTTACTACTTTGTTTGTACCTTCAGCTTATGCACTGGCAAGAGTTTTTGGTAATTTTAATAATCATTAACTCTAATCCCCTGAAGGTAGATTAAATCGTTCATTCTTACATTCCGTTGACACTGCATTATTAGCTTCTATATGTGAGCCTTGCAGCTTAGCTGATTGGGAGTGAACACAATTTTTTTTACGAATGAAAATTTATTCCATTCTTTAAAGCAAAAAAATTTATATGCTTTTCGATCTATTAACGAATTGTAAAAACTGAAATTTATTAAAATTTCTACTCACATATTTTACCTACAATTGAAAAACCATCTAACTAATTCTTATTGTTCACGCCACCGGGTGAACAGCAGTGAGTGAGGGGTAGGGTTTTTTTCCAAAACCGAATTCGGTCATACTGAGGAGGGTGACGAAGGGTTCTCCTGTAAATCGCCATATTCAATCCAGTACGAGCATCTAACCCGAACACCCGTTCTTTCATTGCGCTTTTGCTTTCGATAATATACCTTTTTTCAACCCGAAACATTCTCGTGTGTGTCGGGACATCTAACATGTAATTACTCACTCACCAGACCCCTGCAGAAATTGGCACCCGCCAACCACTTGCGTCTTATTTGGATCCTTCCGCCCCTCCACGAACATTGGTCCTTCGAGCCGGATATCCTTCCGCTATTCCAGCTTGCCTCGGCGTAATTCCTGATAAGTACAACATTTCTTATTATATCCCATTACAAACTTACAAAAGTGTGAGGTTTCCCGCTCTTCCATAGCGACCTACACACTTCTGTATACTTGTATGTACATACCTGACCTGTTCCATGGGTTACATGGTATTTCCCGATCATTTTTGTGTTTAGGAAGTGCATTTTTTTTCCATTCTTCGAAATTCTGATTGTCCAAAAGTCCAATTGCATAGCAATACATATGTATGTATATACACACATATACATACAGCTGTTTTCTAACCTGCAAGTTGATGTGTTTAAGAATCGAGAATGAATTTATAAAGTACCCCTTACCTTTACTTAAAGTGTAAAGCACACTCCACGGACTGATCATTAGTCCATCGGCATAAATTATTTATGTCAAATAATTTTTACATCCATACATACATACATATGTACATACAGAGGTACATACAAATGTAATAATTTTTGCCGCGGTAAGCACACTCATACGTACATACATACATATGTCCACATACAATTTGAATTCACCCACACAAAATTAATTGCAGTCACTCCGATTGGCTTTCCGCAATTTAATAATACGAAACCTACATAATTAAAGCAGGAAATCGTGATCTTCGTTAAACAATTTACAATTAATTAAATTCACAAAACACAAAAAAACGGGAGAACAGCTGACTCCCGATCAGTGCTGACACTCAAGTCTCATCAGTGCTGACACTTGAGCCAAGCCGTGACTCGGTCACGACATCCATATTTTCCTTCGTGATTTTCGTATTGTGCAAAAATATTTCAATCGACTGATTGAATTTAATTCGCAAAATATTTTCTAAAGAAAAATAAGTACATTTTATTTATATGGAATTAATATTTGGGCTTGTCTTGGTCCATTTTGATCTTTTCCTCACAGATCCATGAAATTGATCTTGTCCGTTTAATGAATTAATTCCGAGTTTTTTTTTTTTCTTCGTTAAAAAGTTATCGTCACTCCCAATCCTACTGATCTCAATTTTTCCATATTTTTAAATACTCTTATAAATTTTAACATATTTCCACATTGTATAAATTTTAATATCCAAGTGTTTATATATCCTTATAATTATTCACACAACTGCGAGGAAAATTATAAATCCTTCTAATTTCATTTATGCGATCTTTGCTTATTCATTGCGTTCATTAAAAAGAGGAGACATTTCTCCTTCTCACTCCTCCTCTATCCTTAAATTATACAGTCCACTTACAGCTTCGTTTCCATCTCCTCGCTTGAGAGCTCTAATTTCACGAAGTTATTTGTTTCCATTCGATTCGTAATAGCTCAGAGGACGAATTTCGGGTGCGGAAAGGGGCGTGGCAAAAAGTTGGAACAATTTTTTTCTGCGCGCAAACAAAACGAGTATACAAACCAAATTTGATGTCTCTATATGTTATTCTTTTTCAGAAAAACAGTTTTGTGTAAATTTTGGGTGCGTAAGGGCGTAAAATTCCAATTAACTCTATATATTTACATATCACACGAGTCTACACGAGTTTGGTGGCTCTAGCTCTTATAGTCTCCGAGATCTGCGTGTTCATACAGATGGACGGACATGGCTAGATCGACTCGGTTGTTCATCCTGATCAAAAATATATATACTTTATGGGGTCGGAGAAGCTTCCTTCTGCCTGTAACATACATTTTGGCGACTTTAATACCTATGGGTGTATAGTATAATTAATGCTTTGAGCAATTATTTTTTCATCTTCTATCCACGATTGCTTGTTTTTCAGTAACATAGTGCAAATCATGTTTGAATTCTTTGATAGGCATTTTTTCTTTGTATTTTCAAAAATATTTTTGTTTGAGTTTTTTTCTTTCAGATATTTAATTTTGCTGCCTTTTCCGTTTGCAAAAGAATTCTTAAATGTCGATTTCTTTTATTGAAAAGTTTGACTTTTTGTTTTTCTTTTCTTAAATTCTCTGACATTTCAAAGTACTTTTTTATTTGCACAAAATTCAATTTGTGTCTCAATAGAGCTGCAATTATTCTTATTTCCATTACCAACCTGGGTTGCAGCATTTGGAAAATTCAAAATTTCAGAATCTTCTTCTGTGCAAAAATCATACACATCATAATTATTATCTTTTTCCGAGATATTCAACTTTATGTCGGTTTCTTCAAATAAGCGAAGAGTCGGTATAGCACCTGCTTTCAGATATTTTACGCGGAAAATTTTTTTTCAAAATGTAAGTTGCAAATCAACGCCTTGTCAACATTGACGTCAGATTGCAAATTACATTTTGAAACAAACTGGCGACGGACAGCCTCGTTTTTAGGAAACTTAAAAAGCCGTTCGGGAAAGTGCTCTGAGCCATCTCTGTGGTTTCTCAGGCACGACTTAATAACACACTTAAGCCCACTTTTCCTACCATGAGTCACTTCTCCAGCAAAACTGTTGACTCTTTGACGTACAATGTTTGGCCATAAAAAGAAACTGATACAACTCAAAAATGCATTTTAAAGACCACGCAAAAGTCAAATCTTGTTCGTGGGCCACATGTCGACAGAATTTCGCTGCTTGTACAAACGTAAACATTTTGTTTTTTTTTTTACTTCTTTTTAGTCTTACTAATTTAAAATTGAAATATCATATAGCCGCAATATTTCAAACGAAATTGCAGCGGCCGAAGTGCAATGGAAAACACGCTTACCATATGTAAGCCATACTTTGAATTTCACACATTATTTTTTTCGGTTTGTTTTTGTTTAAGCACTTGGTAATATACAAATAATTGCTGTTTATTGTCAAATGCAAGAACACAACGAGGCGTTGCTGCATGCCCCTCACACATTTCGAGTTAGAGAGTTTGATTAATTATCTGAAATGTCAAGAAGGCAAATCTTAACAAAATGGGACAAGGCAGAACTGAAACTGTTTAAACAATTAACACCGGAAAACAACTTCTAAGGTTCGATCTTCGAACTTCTCAGTTTAAAAATTTTATTGAGCAAGGATATAGTTAAAAATAAATCACAAAATTGTATGTCTTGACAAACAACTAATAATTTTCTGCCTATTGATTTAAAAATTGTTACGAATTCAAGTTATTTACTAAATTTTTACTCGCATGTTTGTGAGTTTGACCTAAACACCTGAAATACTGTTCAATCTATAAATGCAGGTTATAAATTAGTAACTAAATCACAAATTAAAGAAAACTTTAATAAATTATTTCGGTGCTTAACGGAAATAGTTGTATCTAACGTTAAGTTAACAGCATCATTTGCGAGCCATTTCAGATTCAAAGAAAGCTCTGTTAATTTAGAACTGTTGCCGACGAAGCAACAAGTTGTTTTCATACGATGGTCGAGCGCGTTGAGCTGCCTACTCCGCTATATATATTCGATGATAACGGGTTCGAATCCCCTTGCCGCTGCCACGGAAAAATTCGAAATTTTACTACTTTGTTTGTACCTTCAGCTTATGCACTGGCAAGAGTTTTTGGTAATTTTAATAATCATTAACTCTAATCCCCTGAAGGTAGATTAAATCGTTCATTCTTACATTCCGTTGACACTGCATTATTAGCTTCTATATGTGAGCCTTGCAGCTTAGCTGATTGGGAGTGAACACAATTTTTTTTACGAATGAAAATTTATTCCATCCTTTAAAGCAAAAAAATTTATATGCTTTTCGATCTATTAACGAATTGTAAAAACTGAAATTTATTAAAATTTCTACTCACATATTTTACCTACAATTGAAAAACCATCTAACTAATTCTTATTGTTCACGCCACCGGGTGAACAGCAGAGAGTGAGGGGTATGGTTTTTTTCCAAAACCGAATTCGGTCATACTGAGGAGGGTGACGAAGGGTTCTCCTGTAAATCGCCATATTTAATCCAGTACGAGCATCTAACCCGTACACCCGTTCTTTCATTGCGCTTTTGCTTTCGATAATATACCTTTTTTCAACCCGAAACATTCTCGTGTGTGTCGGGACATCTAACATGTAACATAAATAGAAATAAACCAGAATTAATCTTAAACGAAGTTCTCGCGCGTTTTAATTGCATTACTCACTCACCAGACCCCTGCAGAAATTGGCACCCGCCAACCACTTGCGTCTTATTTGGATCCTTCCGCCCCTCCACGAACATTGGTCCTTCGAGCCGGATATCCTTCCGCTATTCCAGCTTGCATCGGCGGAATTCCTGATAAGTACAACATTTCTTACTAAAAATCTCATTCACATTATATCCCATTACAAACTTACAAAAGTGTGAGGTTTCCCGCTCTTCCATAGCGACCTACACACTTCTGTATACTTGTATGTACATACCTGACCTGTTCCATGGGTTACATGGTATTTCCCGATCATTTTTGTGTTTAGGAAGTGCATTTTTTTTTCCATTCTTCGAAATTCTGATTGTCCAAAAGTCCAATTGCATAGCAATACATATGTATGTATATACACACATATACATACAGCTGTTTTCTAACCTGCAAGTAGATGTGTTTAATAATCGAGAATGAATTTATAAAGTACCCCTTACCTTTACTTAAAGTGTAAAGCACACTCCACGGACTGATCATTAGTCCATCGGCATAAATTATTTATGTCAAATAATTTTTACATCCATACATACATACATATGTACATACAGAGGTACATACAAATGTAATAATTTTTGCCGCGGTAAGCACACTCATACGTACATACATACATATGTCCACATACAATTTGAATTCACCCACACAAAATTAATTGCAGTCACTCCGATTGGCTTTCCGCAATTTAATAATACGAAACCTACATAATTAAAGCAGGAAATCGTGATCTTCGTTAAACAATTTACAATTAATTAAATTCACAAAACACAAAAAAACGGCAGAACAGCTGACTTCCGATCAGTGCTGACACTCAAGTCTCATCAGTGCTGACACTTGAGCCAAGCCGTGACTCGGTCACGACATCCATATTTTCCTTCGTGATTTTCGTATTGTGCAAAAATATTTCAATCGACTGATTGAATTTAATTCGCAAAATATTTTCTAAAGAAAAATAAGTACATTTTATTTATATGGAATTAATATTTGGGCTTGTCTTGGTCCATTTTGATCTTTTCCTCACAGATCCATGAAATTGATCTTGTCCGTTTAATGAATTAATTCCGAGTTTTTTTTTTTTCTTCGTTAAAAAGTTATCGTCACTCCCAATCCTACTCTTATAAATTTTAACATATTTCCACATTGTATAAATTTTAATATCCAAGTGTTTATATATCCTTATAATTATTCACACAACTGCGAGGAAAATTATAAATCCTTCTAATTTCATTTATGCGATCTTTGCTTATTCATTGCGTTCATTAAAAAGAGGAGACATTTCTCCTTCTCACTCCTCCTCTATCCTTAAATTATACAGTCCACTTACAGCTTCGTTTCCATCTCCTCGCTTGAGAGCTCTAATTTCACGAAGTTATTTGTTTCCATTCGATTCGTAATAGCTCAGAGGACACTTTACGATGTCTCTTTCCGTCTTTGTTGCCGTGTGCGCGGCATTAACGGCGTTCGAGGCTCGCGAGGCCCAGGCTTTAGCTGACGATGTGCCACTCGTCTTTATTAAAACACCAGACCAGCTTAAGTCACTTTGGGCAAAAGTCGAGGCAGAGTTTTCACGATGCTATAAAGCCTTGACCACTCAAAAGAACGACGATAGTCCGAAGCACATAGCTACAATTAAAGCTAAACATGAATATTGTTATATGGTATATGTGCGAGGCGGGACTTTGTTTGGAGAGCGAATCGAGCAGTTGTCCACGAAAATAGCTCCCCCACCAGTCAGGCTCTCCGTCGATTCCACCCATCAAAGCCACACAGTTCCCAGGAGACAGCCTGGCTTGGCCTACATTCCGTGATTTGTTTACCGCGATTTTTATCCATAATCCAAGCCTAACACAAGTGGAGAAACTTTACCATTTAAGTTGCAAAACTCGCGGTGAAGCCAGAGCCATTGTTTCTAGGTCACCCTTGACCAATGAAGGGTTCCAGTCCGCGTGGGATAACCTTACTGCGCGATACGAAAATAATCGATTATTGATTATGAGCCAAGCCAAGCAGCTTCTACAGATCCCAGCTGTAACACAAGAGTCTGGCAAAGCGTTGAGAGAACTGCAGACCTCAATTCAAGGTTGCTTGACCGGTTTTGAGCGTTCCGGGGCTCGTACAGACAATTGGGTTATCCTTCTTATAGCAATCTGTACGAGCAAAATGCCCAAATCTACCCTTCTGTTGTGGGAACAGTCCGTTCCAAATAAGACCGCCGTCTCATCCTGGGACGACCTTAATCGATTCCTAACTGATCGCCACCGTGTACTAGAGGCCACAGATGTCCTTCAACCAAGCTCTAGCGGTCAGACCTTTGCATCCGTAAGCCGAAAACCTACGGCACGAGCTCAGACCTTTTCCGCTCAAGTGCAACAGAGCTCAGCACCTGATGCTTGTATAATTTCGAATCCTGCGTCCTCCGATTCTTCCAGCAGCCCTCATGTAAACGTGGGAAGTTACTTCGCCTCCACTCGCAACACTGGCCACCTGGGTACTGCGAGGGTAACTATTCATCATCGTGGCCAGCAGTTTCAAATCCGCGCTTTGATTGACATGGTATTCGAAGCGTCCTTTATTTCCCAAAGAATGTTTGAATTGATTAATCCTCCAAGCTGGAAAGTATCAACTAGCATTCGCGGCATTGGGCAATGCGATGCTGGTAGCGGCGACAAAGTGTGCCGCTTACAGATTTCTCCTCCTGACGAACCGCTGCGACGGTTCCAAGCAGTCGCCGTGGTGCTGCCTAGTGTAGCTGAAGCACATCCGTCCCGCGCCGTCCCGAATAAGGTGAAGCAGGATTCGCTTGACCTTCCGCTCGCTGATCCGCAATTTCACCAAAGAGCTCCTGTGGATTTAATGCTTGGAGCCGAGATCCTTCCCACTATCCTTGGGGAACGCATCATCAAGAATGTTGGTGATGCTTTCGTGGGGATCGAGACGATGTTCGGATGGGTTCTCTGTGGATCCGTTACTGGAAAATCCAGAAGCTGTCCGAAGATGTCTCTAAGGACAGCAGCACCATCCGATTTAGAACGCAGTTCTAATTGCTTCTGGTGCCGCGTTTGTCAAGGGGCACACGCGCTCCGTCAGTGCCGACAGTTTCGAGGACTACGAGCTGACGACAGGCTACGGGTAGCCTTGAGCAACGGATACTGCCCGAACTGTACTACAACACCACACGCTCTTGCACATCGACAGCTCAGTAGCCTACATCCAACCCAAAGAGCAAAGACCCGAAAGGCACCCGCCTTTCATTCGGATTTCTATCCAGAGGTCATCAGCCATCGTTACCCCTCCATCTCCACCCGTGTCTTGGCGATCCAGAACGCTGCCATCCCCCATCCTTACACATGTCCAGCGAGGCAATTGCAAGGGGGGCGGTATGTTCACGCCACCGGGTGAACAGCAGAGAGTGAGGGGTAGGGTTTTTTTCCAAAACCGAATTCGGTCATACTGAGGAGGGTGACGAAGGGTTCTTCTGTAAATCGCCATATTCAACCCAGTACGAGCATCTAACCCGAACACCCGTTCTTTCATTGCGCTTTTGCTTTCGATAATATACCTTTTTTCAACCCGAAACATTCTCGTCTGTGTCGGGACATCTAACATGTAACATAAATAGAAATAAACCAGAATTAATCTTAAACGAAGTTCTCGCGCGTTTTAATTGCATTACTCACTCACCAGACCCCTGCAGAAATTGGCACCCGCCAACCACTTGCGTCTTATTTGGATCCTTCCGCCCCTCCACGAACACTTATATTCCAAAATGGTGACACATTGGCCTACATTCTAAAGAGAGAATTTGACAGTGGCATAATAAAAGTTTACCTATGATAACTTTGGAATTTATTGTAATGGACAATGTTCAGTGTGGCGATTTGAATAAACAATTAGACAAGCGAAAACAAACATTTTGGTCGAAACAGCCAATGCCCTGCCTTAGAGACTGCAAGTTTCCATTGTATGCAGTCAGTATTTGTTCACCACGGAAAAGGGCTTCTTAAATATATGATGCTGGACTTAATTCCACAAATATATTCATAGAAATGATATGCCTATATTCTTAAATACCTCAATGAGTAATCGGTTCAATCAAATTGCAAAATCCTCCAAATCGATATCAAATCAAAGCCGTCGTAATTCAAAACTGCTGATGCACGTTTTTGACATTTGATTGTGAACCTAAGGGAACAAGAAGAAAACACTAATATAAACGGGATATATAGATACTTTTAAAACAAAACAAACACGAAACACCATAAACTTAAATTTTTAAATTCTGAAATTTTTACGAACACTAAGTTTAATTTTTAATTAAAAAATTACTTCCCGATTTTTGTGCTTTTGTGTAATTTTGATGAAGAATCGTTTGTTTTTCACTTAATTTTGATGTAAAGAAGTTATTACTTTGCAATTGTTAAATATAATGGTTAGATTTTCTAGATATAGGTTAGGTTAGTTTAAGCAGGCCATCCACTAGGAGTCCCCCAGACAGATTTTCGTCCGTGGGGTGCGGGAGCGGGGGCTTATATCTGACAGGACATCAAGAGTTGATAAATTGTTCGCTTGGCTGCATCCTGAAGCGAGTTCTTAGATGGGGTAGCTATGCCTCGTTACCAAGGCTGCACAGGATGTCTAAGCGTTTCTTGAGAATCTGGAACATCCCACATAGACCGACTACAGGATACGGGTGTCAGACGAATGTCAAGAGTTGGTATATTGTTCGCTTGGCTGCATCCTGAAGCGTTTTCAGCAGATGGACTCCGAGGTACCTAAGCCTCATCGCTGCCAAGGCTACACAGGAGGTGTGCAAGCGTTTCTGGAACATCCGCAACCTTTCATTTTCTGCAGTCCTTCACATGAGCTGTGTGTCCGATGAGCATGCCTCTGAGCATCCTGCAATCCTAGAATCTGCGCTGACGGTCTGTCGCCTTGCTGTACATAATCTTGGATATGACTGGTACGCTTACAGGATACAGGTTACAGGATCTTTTAAAATTTAGCCAAATTTCCAAATAAAAGAATTTATTTTTACAATTTCGCCTAATTATATGTACTTCGTAACTTTGGCCGAAAGGACATTAAAAAGCACAATGATATGATATAAAGGATTATGTATATGTTTCGTAACCTTTAACCATTTTTTATGGAATGTGTTCTTAATTTTGATGTAATGTGATATAAAAAATATATATTTCGTATAATGAATGATAACTTTTAACTTTTGTAACATTTTATGGAATTAATTTTAAAATTTGTACTTAAGTTTGATGAAGAGTTTTATTCTTATTTTTTTTTTTTTTTTTTTTTTTTTTTTTTTTTTTGATATAAAGGATTAAACGTAACCACTTTTGTAACTTTTTGGGTATTATGTTCTAAATTTGTATTTTCCAATTTCTGTCAAAAGGAACAATAAGAATTTTAAAAATGTTTAGATTAGAGGGATGAATGTATGCTAAAATTTGTACTTCATTTTGATGTAGTTTTTAATATGTATAACATAAGTGTGGACAATAAGGGACAATATTCAACTTTTGTAACTTTCTGCAATTGACATAGGTATGTAATTTTGATGTAAAGGAAGAAATCTGTTTCCTGTTTTACGAGAACTGGACTTAAAAATTTATTGTTATATATTTTTTAAAATTCGCGTGTTTTTAATGTAAGGATTTTATCTATTTTTTAAATTTTGTCTCAAGCACCAACACGATAATTTTTGAAACTTTTTATTTAAATAATTTTCAAGCTCGCAGCAATATTGTTACTATTTCACTGAAATATTTTCTTTCAATTCATATGACCTTTTGTGAGTGAGTATTTCTAGGTAACTAGATTGACTTGCTATGGCATGAGAAACTTTGAAAATTAATTGAAAATTAATTCTAAGAGCCTTGAAAACAGGTCATTACATGGCATGGCATGACACTTGTTGGCATGCAGTTTGTCCCTCTTTCCGCCCCCATCCTACCATGACTCGAATCCGCTCCCATTTTAAGTACAATTTGACATTTACTACGGCAAAGAATTTGCAACTTGTTGCTGATGATTTCCCATCTCACATCTTTTGGCATGCCATTTGGCTAGGGCTCTGGTTTTTTCCTTCTTCTCGTTTAACGAAGCTAATTAAGGCAAACTCAAAATAATTTTTGAAATTTCAAATTTTTTTTTTATGTAGTTTCAATGCTGTTGCTGCAAAAAATTGCGAAAAGCAGAAATCCCTGAAATATACAAAATAAAAGCAGCACTACTTTGACCGCCATTTCTTTCACGTTATCGGCCACACGACGTTTTTTCTTGATACTCCTTGGTTTGGAAGTCAGACTTCTAGTTAGTGGGAGGGCCACACGGGAAACGTGGCCAAAGGAGCCATCACCATTACTTTCGTATTAGGGGAAATTACCGCCATCTTCGCTTCGATTTTAGGTTTAACTTTGTCCGCTTTAAAACCTTGGAATTTTGGACGAGCATTAAATTTAGCACATTTTGGTGCATCCTTTCAATTTGGCTTCGGCCTCATAAATTGGATGCGCCAATCTATCGCCATTTTAGGAACCTTCAGTTTTTGAGCAAATTTTTTAAACTTGCCGTTGCCGGGTTTATTAAAGTTAGGCCAGTCAGGATTGGGCATTTTTATTTGAAATTTGTTTTTACTTGAAATTTGTTTTAATTATTAGAACTATACTCTCGAGCACGATTTTCTAGAATGTGAAGTATGGAAGTAGGAAATGAGGCAGGTAAACTAGGCAAATGGACATGGCCTACTTTTCACTTTTCATTTTTCACTTTCCCGCCTACTGCCTTTGTCGGTCAGTGTCTGATCAGGATTTCATAATAATCTTTCTATTAACATCTTTTAGATGTGATTCCATTAAATATTATATTTAAGTCTAATATATTATGTATTAATTTTATTTCTATGAATGGTTAACAGTAAAATACTGATTATAGTCTATAATCTAGTTGTATTTACAGTGGAATATTGAGTGGAATGGCTTTTAAGTGGCTCGACAATACCCGCAAGACCAGATTTATTCGATTGATGAGGATAAAGCACGTTCTTCAAAAAATCGAATTAAACACTTATTCCATTGTTACCATAACAACTTAAAAAAGCTTTTGGGGTTACTTCCTAATTATTACATATTTGGGCCTATTCAAGATAAACCTTTCCACCATTTACTGGGATATTCTTGCATCTACTCCTTATTCTAAGTATCAAGTAAAAAAATATAACTTAAACTTATAATCAATTATACATATCGATTTCTGTCACTGCTCAAATGTAAAAATGTACATCAGTCTGCTAGCTAGAAAAATTGGCCATGTCCGCCTGTTTTTAGCTCTCTGAAAGCTAATTGGATGAATTCCGGTCCTAAATAAGGTGAGCTCCTCGGGACGCTCAATCGAACTACCAAACAACCAAATTTCCCCATTGTAAAGAGCAAAAGATATAAAATTGCATTAACAATCCAGATGTTTACTTATTTTTAAATACAAATATGGGTCGAAAAAAGTCATTATAGAAATTTTAAAAAATTTGTAGAATCGTTGTCAATTCTAATGCAAAAAAATTCAATATATACGTAAGCCTTATTTCCTTTCATATGCTTTGTCCTCCTCTTTCTTCACCTAAACCAAAACTTTTTGGTCATTTCTAGCAATATTTATCTTGGTGTGTCCTCTTCGTATGGCCAGCTCTCGGGGATGTTTATAAACGGTTTTCTTGAACTTTTCCAATTGATCGCCCTTAGCTGCGGCCTTAAGCCATTCTTTTTTATTTCTTATTTTTTTGTACTTCTTTACTAACTGACTTCAGGCTTTTGACCCCCATTTTTTTCACGTTATCGGCCACTCGACGTTTTTTCTTGACAATCCTTGGTTTCGAAGTCGGACTTCTAGTGAGTGGGCGTACCACACGCCAAAAGGAGCCATCACCATTACTTTCGTATTAGGGGAAATTACCGCCTTCTTCGCTTCGATCTTAGGTTTAACTTTGTTCGCTTTAAAACCTTGGAATTTCGGACGAGCATTCAATTTAGCACATTTTGGTGCATCCTTCCACTTTGGCTTCGGCCTCATAATTTGGATGCGCCAATCTAAGGCCATCTTTGGAACCTTCAGTTTTTGGGCAAATTTTTTAAACTTGCCGTTTACGGGTTTATTAAAGTTAGGCCAGTCGGATTGGGCATTTTTACTTGAAATTTGTTTTTACTTGAAATTTGTTTTAATAATTAGAACTAAACTCTCGAGCACGATTTTCTAGAATGTGAAATATAGAAGTAGGAAATGAGGCAGGTAAACAAGGCACATGGACATGGCCTACTTTTCACTTTTTATTTTTCACTCTCCCGCCTACTGCCTTTGTCCATCAGTGTCTGATCAGGATTTCATAATAATCTTTCTATTAACATCTTTTAGATGTGATTCCATTAAATATTATATTTGAGTCTAATATATTATGTCTTAATTATATTTAAGTCTAATATATTATGTCTTAATTTTATTTCTATGAATGGTTAACAGTAAAATACTGATTATAGTCTATAATATAGTTGTATTTACAGTGGAATATTGAGGGAATGGCTTTTAAGTGGCTCCACAATACCCGCAAGGCCAGATTTATTCGATTGATGAGGAAAAAGCACGTTCTTTAAAAAATCGAATTAAACACTTATTCCATTGTTACCATAACAACTTAGGAAAGCTTTTGGGGTTACTTCCTAATTATTACATATTTGGGCCTATTCAAGATAAACCTTTCCACCATTTACTTGGATATTCGTGCATCTAATATAATTATATTGTAAACTCTCTACTTTTTCTTTATATTTTCCGATTTTTTATTTCTTTTCCAAAAGATTGCACATGTGGTCTTATTCAATATATTTCGAGAGAGTGGGGAGGGGAAATTCACTGAGACGAAGAGCGGGCTTATTTAAAATATTCTTAATGTTTACATTCGGCCAATCCTGACATTTGATCAACCTCGATCATACAATATAACATACAACATACAATATACATATACAAAAACTGCTTATCAAATACATATTACAAACAGAAACTCACAGTTTTATCTCACGCATGCATCCACGGCTTGAGTCGGGCTGATTCTAAGATACCTTTGTAGGGCATTTGAGTAAGTTGACAATCGTCAATATCAGTGACTTCGTAACGGTCATTTGGAAGAACTCGATTTATCTTATAAGGACCACGGTACTTAGGAGCGAACTTTTTGCACGATCCGGGAGTGACATCAACATTGCGAATGGCAAAAAAATCATTGACTCTATAGGATAAAGGTGCCTTATGCCTTAAAGCGTACCGCTTTTCATTGCGCTCCTGCGAAAATTGAATTTTCGCACTTGCCTCTTCCCTAGTGGCCTCAAGGTTACAGCGGTTTACTGAACTAAATTTCTCGTCAAGATACTTGGTTAATTCGTCTACTAAGGGGCCTCGCTGATCGCAACCAAACAACAACATTGACGGAGTTTTACCGGTACTACACCGCACTGAGTTATTAATAGCGAACTTCACACGATTAATAGCGAACTCCACACGATTAACTAATTGGGCTAAAGGTTCTGACAGCTTTCCCAACATTGGGGTCAACACACGGTTCACACGCTCGACCTGCCCATTGGCTTGAGGGGCAGCAGTCGCTACTTTAATGTGGTCAATATTTCGGATTTCTACAAATTCAGCAAACTCAAACGACGTAAAACAAGAACCTCTATCGAATATTACTCTTCTTGGTCGGCTATAATAATCAAAATATTTATACCCTTGCAAAAAGGGTATATTAATTTTGGTCAGAAGTGTGCAACGCATAGAAGGAAGCATTTCCGACCACATATATATACTATATATATATACATATATATACTGCAGGGGTTGTATATCTCGGATTCACCGGATCGGACCAGGAGCTATATGATATAGCTCCCATACAAATGCCAAAGTCACGAACAGTGACTTTTCTCAATAACTTCGTTATTTTTTTAGCTATTGTGAAATTTAATATTGGTGAGTTAATTACATATATAAACGACTGTGCTAAATTTGATCAAGATCGGGTGACTATATCATATAGCTCCCATAGGAACGATCTTTCAAAAACAGTGACTTTTGTCAAAACCTTCGTTACTTTTGACGCGATTGCTTTCAAATTAAACATTTGTTAGTTTAATATATCTGTTAATGACTGTGCCGAATTTGCTAAAGATCGGGTTACTATATCATATAGCTCCCATAGGAACGATCGGTTGAAAACAGTGACTTTGATCATTATCTTAGTTTTTTCCTATGCTAAGATTGTTGGCCGTTCTTTCGCAAACATTAACGTTTTTAGCTTGAACGTTTTTCCATTTTGATGGCTATAGGTCAGGAAAGAGTTACCATAAAAGTAGCAAGGGTATACAAACTTTGACGCGGTCGAAGTTAGCCCCGGCCCTCTGGTTTTCTAATGCGGCGGTAACTTCTTTGGTACTAGTGGAATTTACGGGATACAATTTCACAAACTTTGTAAATGCGTCAATCACTACTAAAAGGTGCTTTCTTTTCGATGTAACACTCGGTAAGGGACCTAAGTGGCCAACATGAATAGTATCAAATGGAATCGGACTTTTCGGAATACTATGCAAGGTTCTATTATGTATAGTTCTTGGAACACTATGTAGAATACACGGCAGACAAACTTTTATAAACGACTCAGCCTTTGGATTCATTAAGGGGAACCAGTACTTTTCTTTCAAGTTGTTTACACATTTATCAACGCCTAAGTGACCTAGTTTCTCGTGACACCTTCTTATTAATTCCCCTTGCATGCGAGCCGGTGCATACAAACACAGTCTTTCCTTAGCATTTCTTTTGTACACTATACCATCTATTAACTCAAATCCAACATCATTGCCTTTTTCAAAATTTTCTCTTAGTTTACGGATATCCGGATGTCTTATTTGTTCTGACTGCAATAATAAATCAACATCTTGCGGCGACGCACCCACTACACCAACCAGCTTTGCCGACTCATTTCGATCGAGCTGGTCACTTCTTTCGCTTTGGTTACTCAATCTCGGATCAACAGAACTTTCATTTAAAGAAACGCAAGGTTTATTTTTAACCAGTTTTAACCGACTTCTTTCTAAACATAGCTCACACAGCCTGAAACAACTCTTCGCTAAATGAACACACGGGTTTGTCCCAAACGGTCCTAAATAATTCTTCCCTAAAGGAGCACATGGTTTTATTTTACACGGGCTTATCTCACACGGGTCTCTCTTACACGGGTTTGTCTCACACGGGTCTATCTCACAGGAATTTATCTCACACGGGTTTTTCTCACAGGGTTTTATCTCACACGGTTTTATCTCACACGGGTCTATTTCACACGGTTCTGTCTCAAACGGTTTTATCTTACACGGGTCTATCTCACACGGTTTTATCTCACACGGGTCTATCTCACACGGGTCTATCTCACACGGTTTTGTCTCAAACGGGTCTATCTCACACGGTTTTGTCTCAAACTTGTCTAACTCACACGGTTTTGTCTCAATAATTCTTCCCTAAAGAAGCACACAGCTTGGTCAAATCTCTACCAGACTCACACGGTTTAACGCAACTTTCCTCAAAAGTAATATACGGTTCACAAGGTTCAATTGGGACATTCTGGTCACTCTTCACTAATAAATCGCAAGGATCAAAATCATCTTCTACAATATTCTCTAACAACTCGGTTTGCCGACTTAATGCGTCTACATGGCCCATATTTGAACCGGGTCTATGAGCAATGGTATAATCAAAGTTTTCCAATTCCAACGACCACCGCGCAATGCGGGGATTTATTGATTTTTTACTCAAGGTTTGGACCAATGACGATCAAAAATGGTCTGTGTTCTAAATAAACGCGAAATCGGCGCACGGCATTTATTATGGCCAAAGTTTCAAGTTAAAAACTGTGATAACGGGACTCGGCGGCTGTCGCTTTTCGCGAATAATAAGAGACTGGATGCATTTTGCCATCAGTCTGTCTTTGCATCAAAGAGGCACCAAAGCCATTTGAGCTGGCGTCAGTATGCAACTCGGTTTCGTAAGTAGGGTTAAAGATAGCTAATACGGGCGGACTGGATAAGGCAGATCTTAATGTGAGAAATACGTTTTTAGCGGTTTTGTTTGGACCACCTTGTTTAAGCAACTCAGACAGCCTCGTTTTTAGGAAACTTAAAAAGCCGTTCGGGAAAGTGCTCTGAGCCATCTCTGTGGCTACCATGAGTCACTTCTCCAGCAAAACTGTTGACTATTTGACCTACAATGTTTGGCCATAAAAAGAAACTGATACAACTCAGAAATGCATTTCAAAGACCACGCAAAAGTCAAATCTTGTTCGTGGGCCACATGTCGACAGAATTTCGCTGCTTGTACAAACGTAAACATTTTGTTTTTTTTTTACTTCTTTTTAGTCTTACTAATTTAAAATTGAAATATCATATAGCCGCAATATTTCAAACGAAATTGCAGCAGCCGCAGCCCATTGAAAATTTTATCGGGCAAAATTTATGCAAGAGCCCAAAGCCTCAAATGGCATGAAGTGAAGTGAAGTAAAGTAAACTGAAGTGCAATGGGTTAACACGCCCACCATATGTAAGCCTTACTTTGAATTTCACACATTATTTTTTTCGGTTTGTTTTTTGTTTAAGCACTTGGTAATATACAAATAATTGCCGTTTATTGTCACATACAAGAACACGACGAGGCGTTGCTGCATGCCCCTCACACATTTCGAGTTGGAGAGTTTGATTAATTATCTGAAATGTCAAGAAGGCAAATCTTAACAAAATGGGACAAGGCAGAACTGAAACTGTTTAAACAATTAACACCGGAAAACAACTTTTAAGGTTCGATCTTCGCACTTCGCAGTTTAAAAATTTTATTGAGCAAGGATATAGTTAAAAATAAATCACAAAATTTTATGTCTTAACAAACAACTAATTATTTTCTGCCTATTGATTTAAAAATTGTTACGAATTCAAGTTATTTACTAATTTTTTACTCCCATGTTTGTGAGTTTGACCTAAACACCTGAAATACTGTTCAATCTATAATTGCAGGTTTTAAATTAGTAACTAAATCACAAATTAAAGAAAACTTTAATAAATTATTTCGGTGCTTAACGGAAATAGTTGTATCTAACGTTAAGTTAACAGCATCATTTGCGAGCCATTTCAGATTCAAAGAAAGCTCTGTTAATTTAGAACTGTTGCCGACCGAGCAACAAGTTGTTTTCATACGATGGTCGAGCGCGTTGAGCTGCTTACTCCGCTATATATATTCGATGATAACGGGTTCGAATCCCCTTGCCGCTGCCACGGAAAAATTCGAAATTTTACTACTTTGTTTGTACCTTCAGCTTATGCACTGGCAAGAGTTTTTGGTAATTTTAATAATCATTAACTCTAATCCCCTGAAGGTAGATTAAATCGTTCATTCTTACATTCCGTTGACACTGCATTATTAGCTTCTATATGTGAGCCTTGCAGCTTAGCTGAATGGAGTGAACACAATTTTTTTACGAATGAAAATTTATTCCATCCTTTGAAGCAAAAAATGTTTTATGCTTTTCTATCCATTTCCGAATTGTAAACACTGAAATTTATTAAAATTTCTACTCACATATTTGACCTACAATTGAAAAACCATCTAACTAATTCTTATATTCCAAAATGGTGACACATTTGCCTACATTCTAAAGAGAGAATTTGACAGTGGCATAATAAAAGTTTACCTATGATGACTTTGGAATTTATTGTAATGGACAATGTTCAGTGTGGCGATTTGAATAAACAATTAGACAAACGAAAACAAAGCGAAAACAAACATTTTGGTGGAAACAGCCAATGCACTGCCTTAGAGACAGCAAGTTTCCATTGTATGCAGTCAGTATTTGTTCACCACGGAAAAGGGCTTCTTAAATATAAGATGCTGGACTTAATTCCACAAATATATTCATAGAAATGATATGCCTATATTCTTAAATACCTCAATGAATAATCGGTTCAATCAAATTGCAAAATCCTCCAAATCGATATAAAATCAAAGCCGTCGTAATTCAAAACTGCTGCTGCACGTTTTTGACATTTGATTGTGAACCTAAGGGAACAAGACGAAAACACTAATATAAACGGGATATATAGATACTTTTAAAACAAAACAAACACGAAACACCATAAACTTAAATTTTAAATTCTGAAATTTTAACGAACACTAAGTTTAATTTTTAATTAAAAAATTACTTCCCGATTTTTGTGCTTTTGTGTAATTTTGATGAAGAATCGTTTGTTATACCCTTGCAAAAAGGGTATATTAATTTTGGTCAGAAGTGTGCAACGCATAGAAGGAAGCATCTCCGACCATACAAAGTATATATATTCTTGATCAGCATGACGAGGCGAGTTCATATAGCCATATCCGTCCGTCCGTCCGTCCGTCCGTCCGTCCGTCTGTCCGTCCGTCTGGATCAACGCAAACTCCTCCTAGACCGTAAGAGCTACAGAGCTGAAATTTTGCATGTAAGCTTGTATATAGTGCAGCCGTTGTATATCTCGGATTCAGCCGGATCGGATCACTATATCATATAGCTCCCGTACAAATGACAAAGTCACGAACAGTGACTTTTCTTAATAACTTCGTTATTTTCTGAGCTATTGTCGTGAAATTAATATTGGTTAGTTAATTAGACATATAAACGACTGTGCCAAATTTGATCAAGATCGGGTGACTATATCATATAGCTCCCATAGGAACGATCTTTCGAAAACAGTGACTTTTGTCAATAACTTCGTTACTTTTGACGCGATTGCTTTCAAATTAAACATTTGTTAGTTTAATATATCTGTTAATGACTGTGCCGAATTTGCTAAAGATCGGGTTACTATATCATATAGCTCCCATAGGAACGATCGGTTGAAAACAGTGACTGATCAATATCTTCGATATTTCCTATGCCAAGATTGTAGGCCGTTTCGCAAACATTAGCCTTTTTAGATAAAAAGTTTTTCCACTTTGAAAAGGAAAGAGTTACCAAAAAAGTTGCAAGGGTATACAAACTTTGACGTGGTCGAAGTTAGCCCCGGCCCTCTGGTTTTTCACTTAATTTTGATGTAAAGAAGTTATTACTTTGCAATTGTTAAATATAATGGTTAGATTTTCTAGATATAGGTTAGGTTAGTTTAAGCAGGCCATCCACTAGGAGTCCCACAGACAGATTTTCGTCCGTGGGGTGCGGGAGCGGGGGCTTATATCTGACAGGACATCAAGAGTTGATAAATTGTTCGCTTGGCTGCATCCTGAAGCGAGTTCTTAGATGGGGTAGCTATGCCTCGTTACCAAGGCTGCACAGGATGTCTAAGCGTTTCTTGAGAATCTGGAACATCCCACATAGACCGACTACAGGATATGGGTGTCAGACGAATGTCAAGAGTTGGTATATTGTTCGCTTGGCTGCATCCTGAAGCGTTTTCAGCAGATGGACTCCGAGGTACCTAAGCCTCATCGCTGCCAAGGCTACACAGGAGGTGTGCAAGGGTTTCTGGAACATCCGCAACCTTTCATTTTCTGCAGTCCTTCACATGAGCTGTGTGTCCGATGAGCATGCCTGTGAGCATCCTGCAATCCTAGAATCTGCGCTGACGGTCTGTCGCCTTGCTGTAAATAATCTTGGATATGACTGGTACGCTTACAGGATACAGGTTACAGGATCTTTTAAAATTTAGCCAAATTTCCAAATAAAAGAATTTATTTTTACAATTTCGCCTAATTATATGTACTTCGTAACTTTGGCCGAAAGGACATTAAAAAGCACAATGATATGATATAAAGGATTATGTATATGTTTCGTAACCTTTAACCATTTTTTATGGAATGTGTTCTTAATTTTGATGTAATGTGATATAAAAAATATATATTTCGTATAATGAATGATAACTTTTAACTTTTGTAACATTTTATGGAATTAATTTTAAAATTTGTACTTAAGTTTGATGAAGAGTTTTATTCTTATTTCGTGTTAAAATTTTACTTAATTTTGATATAAAGGATTAAACGTAACCACTTTTGTAACTTTTTGGGTATTATGTTCTAAATTTGTATTTTCCAATTTCTGTCAAAAGGAACAATAAGAATTTTAAAAATGTTTAGATTAGAGGGATGAATGTATGCTAAAATTTGTACTTCATTTTGATGTAGTTTTTAATATGTATAACATAAGTGTGGACAATAAGGGACAATATTCAACTTTTGTAACTTTCTGCAATTGACATAGGTATGTAATTTTGATGTAAAGGAAGAAATCTGTTTCCTGTTTTACGAGAACTGGACTTAAAAATTTATTGTTATATATTTTTTAAAATTCGCGTGTTTTTAATGTAAGGATTTTATCTATTTTTTAAATTTTGTCTCAAGCACCAACACGATAATTTTTGAAACTTTTTATTTAAATAATTTTCAAGCTCGCAGCAATATTGTTACTATTTCACTGAAATATTTCTTTCAATTCATATGACCTTTTGTGAGTGAGTATTTCTAGGTAACTAGATTGACTTGCTATGATATGAGAAACTTTGAAAATTGAAAATTTATACCGCCTTCTAAGACCCTTGAAAACAGGTTATTACATGGCATGGCATGACATTTGTTGGCATGCAGTTTGTCTTTCTTTCCGCCCCCATCCCACCATGACTCGAATCCGCTCCCATTTTAAGTACCTACTCCCCCACCAATACTCTGACAGTTTGACATTTACTACGACAAAAAATTTGCAACTTGTTACTGATGTCGATATGCTGATGATTTCCCATCTCACATCTTTTGGCATGCCATTTGGCTGGGGACCTCGAAATAAAATATTACCCCCGAACCGGATTTTCTAGCTACTCCCATGTTTGTAATCACATTAAATGTCGATGTCTAGTAACAAATTGCTCTGCACAGGTTGCAAATATATCTGCTCTGACATCATCTATAACCATTAAACATTATCGCATCAATACGTATATTATGTAAGCCCACACCCATATTCAGTAATACCGCAATTTTGCTGTTTCTCTTTTGACAAAATACATAATTTTATTTAATTACTCGCTTTTAATGGACTGCCAAGCAAGGTGACGACCAGCAAAATACAAACAACAAATACGACGAAAAGACCTTTGTCAATGTCGTTGTTTTGATACTCTTTCCAAATGGGGGGTAAAATAAGAAGTACCCGGATCTTAAAGTGCTTGAAGAGAGTATCACAAAATTGGTCGGATCAAGGAGAGGAGAAAGCATTTTGAAATGTATTCTCTAGTAAGATTGGTCAAGCCGCCATAACAGCAGTAAAGCAATAGCTAATGGGATGAAATCCGGTACTAAATAAGATGAGCTCCTCGGGACGCCCAATCGAACTACCAAACAACCAAATTTTCCCATTGTAAAGAGCAAAAAAAATAAAATTGCATTAACAATCCAGATGTGTACTTAATTTTTAAATACAAATATGGGTCGAAAAAAGACATTATAGAAATTTTAAAAAATTTGTAGAATCGTTGTCAATTCTAGTGCAAAAAAATTCAATATATACGTAAGCCTTATTTTCTTTCATATGCTTTGTCCTCCTCTTTCTTCACCTTAACCAAAACTTTTTGGTCATTTCTAGCGATATTTATCTTGGTGTGTCCTCTTCGGATGGCCAACTCTCGGGGATGTTTATTAACGATTTTCTTGAACTTTTCCAGTTTATCGACCTTAGCTGCGGCCTTAAGCCATTCTTTTTTATTTCTTATTTTTTGTATTTCTTTACCAACTGACTTCAGGCTTTTGACCGCCATTTATTTCACGTTATCGGCCACACGACGTTCTTTCTTGATACTCCTTGGTTTGGAAGTCGGACTTCTAGTGAGTAGGCGTACCTCACGGGAATCGTGGCCAAAAGGAGCCATCACCATTATTTTCTTTGTCCGCTTTAAAACCTTGGAATTTTGGACGAGCATTAAATTTAGCACATTTTGGTGCATCCTTCCACTTTGGCTTCGGCTTCATAACTTGGTTGCGCCAATCTGTCGACAATTTATGAACCTTCAGTCTAATTATTCGTCGGTCAGTGTCTGATCAGGATTTCATAATAATCTTTCTATTAACATCTTTTAGATATGATTCCATTAAATATTATATTTAAGTCTAATATATTATGTCTTAATTTTTTTTCTATGTATGGTTAACAGTAAAATACTGATTCTAGTCTATAATCTAGTTGTATTTACAGTGGAATATTGAGGGAATGGCTTTTAAGTGGCTCCACAATACCCGCAAGACCAGATCGATCCATGAGGATAAAAATATTGCACATGTGGTCTTATTCACTATATTTCGAGAGAGTGTGACCGCACCCCGCCTTAGTGCATTATACCCTTTTAGTGTGACCAAATTCGGTTATCGGGGAAATTCACTGAGACGAAGAGCGGGATTATTTAAAATATTCTTAATGTTTACATTCGGCGAACCCTGACATTTGATCGACCTCGATCATACAATATAACATACAACATACAATATACATATACAAATACTGCTTATCAAATACATATTACAAACAGAAGCTCACAGTTTTATCACACGCATGCATCCACGGCTTGAGTCGGGCTGATTCTAAGATTCCTTTGTAGGGCAATTGAGTAAGTTGACAATCGTCAATATCAGTGACTTCGTAACGGTCATTTGAAAGAACTCGATTTATCTTATAAGGACCACGGTACTTAGGAGCGAACTTTTTGCACGATCCGGGAGTGACATCAACATTGCGAATGGCAAAAAAATCATTGATTCTATAGGATAAAGGTGCCTTATGCCTTAAAGCGTACCGCTTTTCATTGCGCTCCTGCGAAAATTGAATTTTCGCACTTGCCTCTTCCCTAGTGGCCTCAAGGTTACAGCGGTTTTCTGAACTAAATTTCTCGTCAAGATACTCGGTTAATTCGTCTACTAAGGGGCCTCGCTGATCGCAACCAAACAACAACATTGACGGAGTTTTACCGGTACTACACCGCACTGAGTTATTAATAGCGAACTCCACACGATTAACTAATTGGGCTAAAGGTTCTGACAGCTTTCCCAACATTGGGGTCAACACACGGTTCATACGCTCGACCTGCCCATTGGCTTGAGGGGCAGCAGTCGCTACTTTAATGTGGTCAATATTTCGGTTTTCTACAAATTCAGCAAACTCAAACGACGTAAAACAAGTACCTCTATCGGATATAACTCTTCTTGGTCGGCTATAATAATCAAAATATTTATACCCTTGCAAAAAGGGTAGCATTTTCGCCCATATAAAGTATATATATTCTTGATCAGTATGACGAGACGAGTTCATATAGCCATGTCCGTCCGTCCGTCCGTCCGTCTGTCCGTCTGTCCGCCCGTCTGGATCAACGCAAACTCCTCCTAGACCGTTGGAGCTACAGAGTTGAAATTTTGCATGTAGGCTTGTATATATATATATATATGTATATTGTATATTTCGGATTCAGCCGGATCGGACCACTATATCATATAGCTCCCATACAAATGCCAAAGTCACGAACAGTGACTTTTCTTAATAACTTCGTTATTTTTTTAGGTATTGTCATGAAATTTAATATTGGTGAGTTAATTACATATATAAACGACTGTGCTAAATTTGATCAAGATCGGGTGACTATATCATATAGCTCCCATAGGAACGATCTTTCAAAAACAGTGACTTTTGTCAAAACCTTCGTTACTTTTGACGCGATTGCTTTCAAATTAAACATTTGTTAGTTTAATATATCTGTTAATGACTGTGCCGAATTTGCTA
Organism: Drosophila willistoni; assembly: GCF_018902025.1. NCBI lineage: Eukaryota > Metazoa > Arthropoda > Insecta > Diptera > Drosophilidae > Drosophila > Drosophila willistoni. The sequence continues at coordinate 84,969 of NW_025814191.1, read as the reverse complement.
AAGATCGGGTTACTATATCATATAGCTCCCATAGGAACGATCGGTTGAAAACAGTGACTTGGATCAATATCTTAGTTTTTTCCTATGCTAAGATTGTAGGCCGTTCTTTCGCAAACATTAACGTTTTTAGCTTGAGCGTTTTTCCATTTTGATGGCTATAGGTAAGGAAAGAGTTACCATAAAAGTAGCAAGGGTATACAAACTTTGACGCGGCCGAAGTTAGCCCCGGCCCTCTGGTTTTTTAATGCGGCGGTAACTTCTTTGGTACTAGTGGAATTTACGGGATACAATTTCACAAACTTTGTAAATGCGTCAATCACTACTAAAAGGTGCATTCTTTTCGATGTAACACTCGGTAAGGGACCTAAGTGGTCAACATGAATAGTATCAAATGGAATCGGACTTTTCGGAATACTATGCAAGGTTCTATTATGTATAGTTCTTGGAACACTATGTAGAATACACGGCAGACAAACTTTTATAAACGACTCAGCCTTTGGATTCATTAAGGGGAACCAGTACTTTTCTTTCAAGTTGTTTACACATTTATCAATGCCTAAGTGACCTAGTTTCTCGTGACACCTTCTTATTAATTCCCCTTGCATGCGAGCCGGTGCACACCAACACAGTCTTTCCTTAGCATTTCTTTTGTACACTATACCATCTATTAACTCAAATCCAACATCATTGCCTTTTTCTAAATTTTCTCTTAGTTTACGGATATCCGGATCTCTTATTTGTTCTGACTGCAATAATAAATCAACATCTTGCGGCGACGCACCCACTACACCAACCAGCTTTGCCGACTCATTTCGATCGAGCTGGTCACTTCTTTCGCTTTGGTTACTCAATCTCGGATCAACAGAACTTTCATTTAAAGAAACGCAAGGTTTATTCTTAACCAGTTTTAACCGACTTCTTTCTAAACATAGCTCACACAGCCTGAAACAACTCTTCGCTAAATGAACACACGGGTTTGTCCCAAACGGTCCTAAATAATTCTTCCCTAAAGGAGCACATGGTTTTATTTTACACGGGCTTATCTCACACGGGTCTATCTTACACGGGTTTGTCTCACACGGGTCTATCTCACACGAATTTATCTCACACGGGTTTATCTCACACGGTTTTATCTCACACGGTTTTATCTCACACGGGTCTATCTCACACGGTTTTGTCTTAAACATGTCTATCTCACACGGTTTTGTCTCAAACGGTTTTAAATAATTCTTCCCTAAAGAAGCACACAGCTCGGTCAAATCTCTACCAGACTCACACGGTTTAACGAAACTTTCCTCAAAAGTAATATACGGTTCACAAGGTTCAATTGGGGCATTCTGGTCTCTCTTCACTAATAAATCGCAAGGATCAAAATCACCTTCTACAATATTCTCTAACAACTCGGTTTGCCGACTTAATGCGTCTACATGGCCCATATTTGAACCGGGTCTATGAGCAATGGTATAATCAAAGTTTTCCAATTCCAACGACCACCGCGCAATGCGGGGATTTATTGATTTTTTACTTAAGGTTTGGACCAATGAATTACAATCGGTAACGATCAAAAATGGTCTGTGTTCTAAATAAACGCGAAATCGGCGCACGGCATATATTATGGCCAAAGTTTCAAGTTCAAAACTGTGATAACGGGACTCGGCGGCTGTCGCCTTTCGCGAATAATAAGAGACTGGATGCATTTTGCCATCAGTCTGTCTTTGCATCAAAGAGGCACCAAAGCCATTTGAACTGGCGTCAGTATGCAACTCGGTTTCGTAAGTAGGGTTAAAGATAGCTAATACGGGCGGACTGGATAAGGCGGATCTTAATGTGAGAAATACGTTTTTAGCGGTTTTGTTCATCGGAAATGGACCACCTTGTTTAAGCAACTCAGACAGCCTCATTTTTAGGAAACTTAAAAGGCCATTCGTGAAAGTGCTCTGAGCCATCTCTGTGGTTTCTCAGGCACGACTTAATAACACACTTAAGCCCACTTTTCCTACCATGAGTCACTTCTCCAGTAAAACTGTTGACTCATTGACCTACAATGTTTGGCCATAAAAAGAAACTGATACAACTCAGAAATGCATTTCAAAGACCACGCAAAAGTCAAATCTTGTTCGTGGGCCACATGTCGACAGAATTTCGCTGCTTGTACAAACGTAAACATTTTGTTTTTTTTTCTTCTTTTTAGTCTTACTAATTTAAAATTGAAATATCATATAGCCGCAATATTTCAAACGAAATTGCAGCAGCCGCAGCCCATTGAAAATTTTATCCGGCAAAATTTATGCAAGAGCCTAAAGCCTCAAATGGAATGAAGTGAAGTGAAGTAAAGTAGTTAGTTTAAGCAGGCCATCCACTAGGAGCACCACAGACAGATTTTCGTCCGTGGGGTGCGGACGCGGGGGCTTATATCTTGATAAATTGTTCGCTAGGCTACATCCTGAAGCGAGTTCTTAGATGGGGTAGCTATGCCTCGTTACCAAGGCTGCACAGGATGTCCAAGCGTTTCTTGAGAATCTGGAACATCCACATTGACCGACTACAGGATATGGGTGTCAGACGAATGTCAAGAGTTGGTATATTGTTCGCTTGGCTGCATCCTGAAGCGTTTTCAGCAGATGGACTCCTAGGTACCTAAGCCTCATCGCTGCCAAGGCTACACAGGAGGTGTGCAAGCGTTTCTGGAACATCCGCAACCTTTCATTTTCTGCAGTCCTTCACATGAGCTGTGTGTCCGATGAGCATGCCTGTGAGCATCCTGCAATCCTAGAATCTGCGCTGACGGTCTGTCGCCTTGCGTGCTGCACATAATCTTGGATATGACTGGTACGCTTACAGGATACAGGTTACAGGATCTTTTAAAATTTAGCCAAATTTCCAAATAAAAGAATTTATTTTTACAATTTCGCCTAATTTCCAAATAAAAAAATTTATTTTTGTGGGACTCAATTTTGATGTAGAGGTTTATATGTACTTATCGGCGAAGAGAGGATTTCAGGGTTTCCGGAATCGTTGATTCCGTTGTTGGATTCCATTTTTCCACTAATTTTGTGCAGCGAGTCTCGACGTGCTTTACGGTTGACTTCCAGAAGGAAAAGAGACTGAATTCTCTCAACCCCACACGGAGCCACACTCGATGACAGCCTATGCTGTCATCGCACATATCTACTAGTGTTAAACAGTTCTACATCAGTCATGATATTCATTACTTAACACTGATCAAATCGCCTTATTATTAGGCACACAATTCAAATTATTAGAAATGCCTAATTCAATCTCCGACACGGTCATCCTGACAAATTACACGTCCTCGTGAAGCAGGAGTATAAACCACCTTTACAATCTCCGACATACTGTAATGTAATATAAAACCTATATATTTCGTATAATGAATGATAACTTTTTACTTTTGTAACATTTTATGGAATATACATATTTTAAAATTTGTACTTAATTTTGATAATGAGTTCTATGCCTATTTCGTGTTAAAATTTTACTTAATTTTGATATAAAATGATTAAAGTTAACAACTTTTGTAACTTTTAGTGTATTATGTTCTTAAATTTTTACTTAATTTAAATGTATTTCCCAATTTTTGCCAAAAGGAACAATAAGGATTTTAAAAATGTTTAGATTAGAGGGATGAATGTATGCTAAAATTTGTACTTAATTTTGATGTAGTTTTTAATATGTATAACATAAGTGTGGCCAAAGGGACAATATTCAACTTTTGTAACTTTTTGAAATTGACATATGTATGTAATTTTGATGTAAAGGAATAAATCTGCTTCCTGTTTTACAAGTACTGGACTTAAAAATTTGTTGTTATATATTTTTTAAAATTCGAGTGTTTTTCATATAAGGATTTTATCTATTTTTTTTGTACAATTTTAATTAAGTACAACATTTTAATTTTTGTCTCAAGCACCAACACGATAATTTTTGAAACTTTTTATTCAAATAATTTTCAAGCTCGCAGCAATATTGTTACAATTCGATTGAAATAATTTCTTTCAATTCATATGACCTTTTGTGAGTTAGTATTTCTAGGTAACTAGATTGACTTGCTATGATATGAGAAACTTTAAAAATTAATTGAAAATTTATACCGCCTTCTATGACCCTTGAAAACAGGTCATTACATGGCATGGCATGACATTTGTTGGCATGCAGTTTGTCTCTCTTTCCGCCCCCATCCCACCATGACTCGAATCCGCTCCCATTTCAAGTACAGTTTGACATTTACTACGGCAAAGAATTTGCAACTTGTTGCTGATGTCGAGATGCTGATGATTTCCCATCTCACATCTTTTGGCATGCCATTTGGCTGGGGCTCTGGTTTTTTTCTTCTTTTCGTTTAACGAAGCTAATTAAGGCAAACTGAAAATAATTTTTAAATTTCAAATTTTTTTTTATGCATTTTCAATGCTGTTGCTGCAAAAAATTGCGAAAAGCAGAAATCCCTGAAATATACAAAATAAAAGCATAAAATTGTGCAGGGGGCAGCAGTACAGTCTTCTTTTGTTTTTGTTTAGTTTGTTTTTTTCTCTTGTGTTGTGTGCGAAATGTCAAGCAGCAACAAGAATAACAACAACAACAACAACAACAACAACAACAACATCAACAATGGCCATAATAATGATCAACAGCAACAAGTTGAACTTTACGTTTTTCTTAACTTTAATCAAGTTTCTGTTTGGTTATATTTTTCTTTTTTTTCATCATCTCTTTAGCTTCTTGGTTGGACGCTCTCTAGTGCTTTTTTTCTGATTGAAGGTCGCTGCAGTTTATGAATGTTACAGTACAGTTTGAGAAGCATTGCACATAATACTACGGCAAAGAATTTGCAACTTGTTGCTGATGATATGCTGATGATTTCCCATCTCACATCTTTTGGCATGCCATTTGGCTGGGGCCCTCGAAATAAAATTTTACCCCCGAACCGGATTTTCTAGCTACTCCCATGTTTGTAATCACATTAAATGTCGATGTCTAGTAACAAATTGCTCTGCACAGGTTGCAAACATATCTGCTCTGACATCATTCTATAACCATTAAACATTATCGCATCAATGTGTATATTATGTAAGCCCACACCCATATTCAGTAATACCGCAATTTTGTTGTTTTATTTTTGACAAAATACATAATTTTATTTAATTTACTCGCTTTTAATGGACTGCCAAGCAAGGTGACGACCAGCAAAATACAAACAAATACGACGAAAAGACCTTTGTCAATGTCGTTGTTTTGATACTCTTTCCAAATGGGGGGAAAAATAAGAAGTACCCGGATCTTAAAGTGCTTGAAGAGGGTATCACAAAATTGGTCGGATCAAGGAGAGGAGAAAGCATTTTGAAATGTATTCTCTATTAAGATTGGTCAAGCCGCCATGTCAGCAGTAAAGCAATAGCTAATGGGATGAAATCGGGTCATAAATAAGATGAGCTCCTCGGGACGCCCAATCGAACTACCAAACAACCAAATTTTCCCCTTGTAAAGAGCAAAAAAAATAAAATTGTATTAACAATCCAGATGTGTACTTAATTTTTAAATACAAATATGGGTCGAAAAAAGTCATTATAGAAATTTTAAAAAATTTGTAGAATCGTTGTCAATTCTAATGCAAAAAAATTCAATATATACATAAGCCTTATTTTCTTTCATATGCTTTGTCCTTCTCTTTCTTCACCTTAACCAAAACTTTTTGGTCATTTCTAGCGATATTTATCTTGGTGTGTCTTCTTCGGATGGCCAGCTCTCGGGGATGTTTAGCAACGATTTTCTTGAACTTTTCCAGTTCATCGCCCTTAGCTGCGGCCTTAAGCCATTCTTTTTTATTTCTTATTTTTTGTACTTCTTTACCAACTGACTTCAGGCTTTTGACCGCCATTTCTTTCACGTTATCGGCCACACGACGTTTTTTCTTGATACTCCTTGTTTTGGAAGTCGGACTTCTAGTGAGTGGGCGTACCTCACGGGAAACGTGGCCAAAAGGAGCCATCACCATTACTTTTGTATTAGGGGAAATTACCGCCTTCTTCGCTTCGATCTTAGGTTTAACTTTGACCGCTTTAAAACCTTGGAATTTTGGACGAGCATTAAATTTAGCACATTTTGGTGCATCCTTCCACTTTGGCTTCGGCTTCATAATTTGGTTGCGCCAATCTGTCGCCATTTTAGGAACCTTCAGTTTTTGAGCAAATTTTTTAAACTTGCCGTTTCCGGGTTTATTAAAGTTAGGCCAGTCAGGATTGGGCATTTTTATTTGAAATTTGTTCTTACTTGAAATTTGTTTTAATTTTTAGAACTATACTCTCGAGAACGATTTTCTAGAATGTGAAATATCGGAGTAGGAAATGAGGCAGGTAAACAAGGCAAATGGACATGGCCTACTTTTCACTTTTTATTTTTCACTCTCCCGCCTACTGCTTTTGTCGGTCAGTATCTGATCAGGATTTCATAATAATCTTTCTATTAACATATTTTAGTTGTGATTCTATTAAATATTACATTTAAGTCTAATATATTATGTCTTAATTTTATTTCTTTGAATGGTTAACACTAAAATACTGATTCTAGTCTATAATCTAGTTGTATTTACAGTGGAATATTGAGGGAATGGCTTTTAAGTGGCTCCACAATACCCGCAAGACCAGATTTATTCGATTGATGAGGATAAAGCACGTTCTTTAAAAAATCGAATTAAACACTTTTTCCATTGCTATGGGCGATTAGTTGATTTTGGCGGCATAAAGTCCACACATAGAGCTAGGCGCCTAATTTTTTTTTTTAAGTGTTACTAATATTCTAGTTTGATTTCGGATTTTTTTGAGTCAATTTGACCACGCCTTTATTTTCCGCCCCTTTATAACCCCGACACCTGTACAAAAATTTCAATTTTTATTATAAAGCAAAGCATAAAAATAGAAAAAATAATATTTTACCATGTTTTAACAATATTCCAAACTCAAAAAATCAAAAAGTTAATAATCTTCTTCATCCAAAACAAAAGAATTCTCATGTTTGTCATCGCTTTCGTTGTCTGATTCGGTGTCTTCATCATTTCCAAAATTGTATGAACTCAGCTCTGATGTTGGACACTCTAAAAGGTTTATAACTTCTATTGGAAGCGGTTTCTTTTTCAAATTTTTATAGTAGCTTGATATTAATGGATCAGATGAGTCCATGGCTCTATTAAAAACGTCAGCCATATTACTTAATTTAGAAATTACTGATATATTGCTGCTTTGTTAAATTATTCTCCAATAAAAAAGCTAATGCTTCAATATTAGAAATGCGATCTGGTCCCGCTTGATTTGTTATTTCGGGATTTACAACATTTTCCTCAGTCATTACATTTCGCAATACGCCAACCAATTTATTTTCATTACTTTTACGGGCAGACGCAGAGGCGGCATGCAAAAGTAATGCAGTAGAGCAGTCATTTTGAACGGCAACTTCTGATGCCATTTGCCTTCGTAGTCTAGGCCCGGCCTTGGCATATCCTACTTTTGGACGACCCATCTTCGATGGTGATGGCTTAGCAGTATCCCCCACTTCAATTTTTATTTCCATACATTTCGCAAACCATTCTGTGTGAATTGACTTGAATCGCTCAAGATTTCGTTTGTATTTGCGCAAGTATCGATTTATATAATATTCAAAACTAGTCACTTTTGCCTTAATTTGCTGTATGTTTGATTTGTTCAAATTATCTTCATTTATTTCTTCCATTATGTACGCTGCGACAGCATCAGCATTGCGATTGTTGTTGTTCCAAATATCAACAAGCGTGTTGTTGTTGAACGTAAAGGAAACTTCAAGTGCAATTTTTTTTTAAAGGAACAAAAATGAGCAAAAAAAATTATTACTACAATAAACTAGACACATCCGTTAGTAACTTGCCATTTTTAGTTGCATGTTTTGATATGCAATTTTCAAGAAATACTCCACGGAACACAATTAAAATTGTTAGATTTTCGCTAAAAATACAATCAACAATAACACTGGACATTAAAAACACCACGAACATTTATACACATTTAGCGTAAATAAAAAATTCTAAATACCTTGAGCTTTGCTATCCATATTACACTTATTTATTTAAACGAAACCAATAATAATTTAAGCACTTTCAACAATTGCGAGCTTCAACAGATCAGGTGGTTTGAAGGGCTGCCACAAAAAGAGAGTTGCCACCCCATAAAAAAAAAATTGTTTTTCAGCTAACTGAAGTGTTTACTATTAACTAAAAATTACATTTTCTTAATATTTCACCATAATTTTTATGACTTTATGCCGCCCATTATGAAAAATCGCCCATAGTAATAACAATGCATTATTACCATAACAACTTAGGAAAGATTTTGGGGTTACTTCCTAATTATTACATATGTTGGCCTATTCAAGATAAACCTTTCCACCATTTACTTGGATATTCGTGCATCTACTTCTTATTCTAAGTATCAAGTAAAAAATATAACTTAAACTTACAATCAATTATATAAATCGATTTCTGTCACTGCTCAAATGTAAAAATGTACATCAGTCTGCTAGCTAGAAAAATTGGCCATGTCCGCCTGTTTTTAGCTCTCTGAAAGCAATAGCTTCATAATTTGGTTGCGCCAATCTGTCGCCAATTTAGGAACCTTCAGTTTTTGGGCAATTTGTTTAAATTTGCCGTTTCCGGGTTTATTAAAGTTAGGCCAGTCAGGATTGGGAATTTTTATTTGAAATTTGTTTTTACTTGAAATTTGTTTTAATAATTAGAACTATACTCTCGAGCAGTGTTTGCAATTGCTGCTACATAGCAGCAATTTCAATAAAAATATTGCTCTGCTCCTGCTACTGCTCTGATTTCGAAAGGCGTAGCATAGCAGAGAGCACAAACGGAAAACGATTGCTCTTCTGCTCTGCTCCGTAGCATATATCGTCGGAGTACAGAGCAATAGCAAGAGCAAAACATTTTCGATACGCTATTTGTAGTTGTAGCAATAGCACAAGCATTAAAAGCGAGACGAGAGCGGAGCAAACTAAATAAATTTTTGTGCTACTGCTACGGAGCATTTCCTTTTCTGTTGCTCTCGTAGCAATTTCGTAGTCGCTCTCGTAGCAACTTCGTAGTCGCTCTCATAGTAGATCTGTACTAGAGGTGGGCATGGGCCGAATGTTACATCCAACCCAACTGAGCCCATGGGCTTAAAATTTCACCCAATTTGGACATTCAGAGGAAACTGTAATTCCACAAACTAGGAGCACAACAGGGATAAATCCAACATGCAAGTTAACATGGACAAGAGGGTATAGCGGATGTATCTGCAATATTAGCAGTGGCCACGATCGCTGGGTAACATGAGTCAGCCAATGCTTTTGATCCGTGTTTAGTTTAAAAGTTTCTAAAGTATTTCACTACTTTTGCACAAATGAATATATAAAGACGTGGATATAGGGACAGGGTGATTCGTGGCTGCCTTTCTCCCAATGCTTATGGTTCTTGAATTTCATTCTGAATGTCCAAATTTGTTTTAGCTTTCGGGTGCGGGTGAAATTTTAAGCCCATGGGCTGAGTTGGGTTGGATGTAACATTCGGCCCATGCCCACCTCTAGTACAGATCTACTATGAGAGCGACTAAGAAGTTGCTACGAGAGTGACTACGAAATTGCTACGAGAGCAACAGAAAAGGAAATGCTCCGTAGCAGTAGCACAAAAATTTATTTAGTTTGCTCCGCTCTCATCTCGCTTTTAATGCTTGTGCTATTGCTACAACTACAAATAGCGCATCGAAAATTTTTTGCTCTTGCTATTGCTCTGTGCTCCGACGATGTATGCTACGGAGCAGAGCAGAAGAGCAATCGTTTTCCGTTTGTGATCTCTGCAATGCTACGTAGCCCTTCGAAACCAGAGCAGTAGCGGGAGCAAAAAAAAAACGCCGACGTAGCATAGCATTTTCAATCCCTGCTCTCGAGCACGATTTTCTAGAATGTGAAATATAGAAGTAGGAAATGAGGCAGTTAAACTAGGCAAATGGACATGGCCTACTTTTCACTTTTTATTTTTCAATTTCCCGCCTACTGCCTTTGTCGGTCAGTGTCTGATCAGGATTTCATAATAATCTTTCTATTAACATCTTTTAGATGTGATTCCATTAAATTTTATATTTACGTCTAAAATATTATGTCTTAATTTTATTTCTATGAAAGGTTAACATTAAAATACTGATTCTAGTCTATAATCTAGTTGTATTTACAGTGGAATATTCACAATACCCGCAAGACCAGATTTATTCGATTCATGAGGATAAAGCACGTTCTTTAAAAAATGGAATTAAAAACTTATTCCATTGTTAACATAACAACTTAAAATAGCTTTTGGGGTTACTTCCTAATTATTACATATTTGGGCCTATTCAAGATAAACCTTTCCACCATTTACTTGGATATTCTTGCATCTACTTCTTATTCTAAGTATCAAGTAAAAAAATATAACTTAAACTTATGATCAATTATACATATCGATTTCTGTCACTGCTCAAATGTAAAAATGAACATCAGTCCGCTAGCTAGAAAAATTGGCCATGTCCGCCTGTTTTTAGCTCTCTGAAAGCAATTGCTAATTGGATGAATTCCGGTCTTAAATAAGGTGAGCTCCTTGGGACGCCCAATCGAACTACAAAACAACCAAATTTCCCCATTGTAAAGAGCAAAAGATATAAAATTGCATTAACAATCCAGATGTTTAATTATTTTCAAATACAAATATGGGTCGAAAAAAGTCATTATAGAAATTTTAAAAAATTTGTAGAATCGTTGTCAATTCTAATGCAAAAAAATTCAATATATACGTAACCCTTATTTTCTTTCATATGCTTTGTCCTCCTCTTTCTTCACCTTAACCAAAACTTTTTGGTCATTTCTAGCAATATTTATCTTGGTGTGTCCTCTTCGGATGGCCAGCTTCCGGGATGTTTAGCAACGATTTTCTTGAACTTTTCCAATCATCGACCTTAGCTGCGGCCTTAAGCCATTCTTTTTTATTTTTTATTTTTTGTACTTCTTTACCAACTGACTTCAGGCTTTTGACCGCCATTTGTTTCACGTTATCGGCCACACAACGTTTTTTCTTGATACTCCTCGGTTTGGGAGTCGGACTTCTAGTGAGTGGGCGTACCTCACGGGAAACGTGGCCAAAAGGAGCCATCACGATTACTTGTGGATTAGCGGAAAAGACCGCCTTCTTCGTTTCCTCCGTTTTAAAACCTAGGAATTTTGGACGAGCATTAAATTAAGCACATTTTGATGCATCCTTCCACTTTGGCTTCGGCTTCATAATTTGGATGCGCCAATCTGTCGCCATTTTAGGAACTTCTAAAACTACTTGAGATTTGTTTTAAATATTAGAACTATACTCTCGAGCACGTTTTTCTTTTTGGCTTTGCAACTTTTTTCTTCGCCTTTTTTGTTTTGTCTCTTTTCCCCTCTTTTTCGCCTAACTTCGAGAATTTTCTCGCGACGCTACGGCGGCTTCGAATTTCACAACTTTATGCAACTGAATTTTAAGACCACGCGTCTGCAAAGGATGTCTTGTTTTGAATAGTACAACTTAATGTTTTTAGCTACTTGTAACAACTTTAACAACTTTTTAGCAGCATATAACAACTTAGCAACTTTTAACAAAACAACGCTCTACTTTTCGCGATCACATATGCATTTAAGTCTCTGTATTTGACACGGGCGAGCCCCCAAATGTAAGGTTTAGATTAATTTAAAGTTTATTATAATGGTTATTTAACAGGTTCATGTAAATACAGAGTAAATATATATGATGCATGTACTAGTTTTAAATCGACTTTTTACACAACTTTTGAGACAACTTCGTACTTCGGCTGACGACCAACGAGAGAGACTACCAACTGAGAGCCGATTACCCAACGAACACTTGCTTCCGAGCCAGACTACCCAATAAACAGTGTAGAACGGTGTGTTGCCAGCTATCTGGTATCTCTATGTCTTACATAAATGTGTAACTAAATTGTGCATTCTCGTTTCTTTGATCTTCTAGATAGTCCTTTTTATTTTTTGTGGTTCAGTTCTCTATTCAATTCGCAAAGAAAGTTCTATAAATCTGAAGCAAGGTTGACGAGAGGTTGAAAATGATTAATTAAATTTTCATATCCGTTTTGATTTGATTTTTCATTCATGCCACTTCTTTTATCCACTTGTTTTTTTAAGAATTCTGATTTCATTTTCTTCTTTTCTGTGTTTATAGCAAATTTCGTTGAGCAGATATCTCTTAAATGGTTGGAGAACTCGTAAAGATATATGTATACATTATTTATTCGATTGTTCCCCAGATGAGACTCTTATGCGGCGATTTATCATAATCATTTTGTGGCATGTGTTTGATGGCGTCATAGTGGCAAGGAGTAGACCACCTGGCAGCAACTTAAGTTCAGTAGCTTTTGGGATATATGTGCATACATAAATTTTTGGTTTGACAGGGTTTGACTCCTAAACTGAACCTCAAATTTTGAATTTAAAAGTCTTTACATTTCCCTCTTGATACGCCTCTTTGCTATACTGTGCTATTTTTTCAAATAAACAATAGTACCTAAGTATATATACTCAATTTGGTTTTAATTTTTTTGAAAATTCCCAAAGACATAATAAATGTTGAAAATTTTCCCCAATTTATGACATCCCCAGACGATTTTCCACCTAAATGATGACTAAATGACCGACTGTGCTTAGATTCCCTTGGATGCAGATATAAATATATATATATGCGGATACAAACAAACTTACATATACGAGGAGATACATTTTCATTTAGCGTCGACAAAAGACATGAAATCTAAATCTAGTTGCAAAATTATTTTAATTATTTACTGACAGCCGTGACACATCAGTCAACACACAAAAAAATAAAGCGAAACGAAAAACGTAAAAAGTAACGAAAATATTCACCTAAAAGAAGGGTTCCGTACCATGGCCCTAGACTCAAAGATCTTGTGGGAGCAGGCCAATTACATATTCTTTCTCTCTTTTCTCAAGTTCTCAATGTATTAAATCTAATAAGTTTTCATATTACCCAACGTAAAATCCGTCAATATTTGTTTCAAATCTTCTTGTTTACTACGAAATAACTGGAGAACTTTAAATGCTTAATACTCTAGAGTTAGAAAAGGACAAATTTATTTAAAATGTTCATTACTTTAATTCTTAGAAATTGTTGATATTTAAATAAATAAATGAACATTTAAAGGGTGTGTTTTATATGTTCCTAAAGATAATACCAAAAAAATTGTTATTCCATGGTTTTTGCCCCAAAAATGTTTATTTATTTATTGAAACATTTTACTTTTTTAATTTGTATTTTATTAAAATTAGTGAATAGAAACATCTTGTCATCACTTATATATGTGTCGGAGATTGAATTAGGCATTTCTAATAATTTGAATTGTGCGCCTACTGTTAAGGCGAATTGATCAGTGTTAAGTAATGAATATCTTGACTGATGTAGAACTTTTTAACACTAGACATGTACATATACGCATATATGCTGTGCATATGCTGTCATCGAGTGTGGCTCGGTGTGCGGTTGAGAGAATACAGTCTCTTTTCCTTCTGAAAGACAACCGCAAAGCACGTCGAGACTCGCTGCACAAAATTAGTGAAAAATGGAATCCAACAACGGAATCAACGATTCAGGAAACCCTGAATTCTTCTCTTCGCCGATATCAGAAGTGGGATCTAACTCAAGACCAACAATAAACGAGGAGCAGTTTCGAATTTTATTAGAACAACAAAATCGAAACTTTTGGGAGCTAGCAAAAACTTTTCGTGCATCGCCTAGTGAATCTCGACAAGATGGTGAAATTGTTCTACCGAAATTTAACTCTGACGCTGCTGGAACAATTTAGACAGCTTTTCGAGCAAAGATACGAAAACTCAGAGACACCGGCCTATTTTGAATTTGCTGAACAGTCGCCCAAATTCTGGCGAGTGTCTTGCCGTGTGTGCAAGTCGGCTAATGACGTCAAGTCGGCTAATGACGTTTAACAAAATGGCGTGGCATGGATCATGAGCAAATTGCTGCATCGGTTGTTCTTGGTCATTTGGCAAACTATGACAGCAGACTACAACGAATTGCGTACACACTGACTATTCGCAGCAGACGAGACTTACGGTCCGAGTTACAAGCCTTTTCGTTTGACAATAAGCGGTCCAGCTCTTCAGACGATTATTCAATTGCAAAGCGTGCTAAAACGTTGCCAATCAAATGTTACTCATGTGGGAAGCTTGGACACAGGAAGTCGGAATGCAGAGGGCAGAAACCTTCTACATCTGGAGAAGATCAGCGAGCTTCGTCAGTGCGTGCTAAAGTCGTGACATGTATCGATGTCACGAGCCGGGACACATCTCTACTCAATGCCCCAAGAGTTCGGATGGTGACGCAGGATCACGTGTGCATAAGAGGGTTAACCTATGTGTCGTTGATAACCCAAAAGCAATTATGTTGCGCCCAGGTGAGAATTTTCCGATTACATATGATTCAGGCGCAGAATGCTCGTTAGTCAAAGAGAGAGCATAGCACACAAACTGTCTGGGAAAAGAACAAATAACGTAATCATTAAGTGGAATTGGTAATGTTAGTGTAGTTTCGTCAATTCAAATCACAAGTAATGTAATGATAATAATGTAGTCCAACATAATAATAAGAAAATTAATATTGTAATGGGCCGCGAAATTTTAGCACAAGGATACTCTGCTATAGTATCAACAGAAGGTGTGGAAATAATTAAAGACAAAACAGTTAACGAATGTTCTGTAAAAAGTTACGAAAATGTTTTTAATAATTTAGCAACTGAAGCACAGGGAGAAGATAAAAATCAATTGTTAAGATTGTTAAGAAAGCATTCAAAATCATTCATTCGCGGAACTTCTTTAACTCGCGTAACTACTGGTGTAATGTCAAATTGCCGTGTTTAAAAAATTTTATTAATGCTAAAATTGCTAGTGCCAGTAGAACAAGCATTACTGCTTTGCATAAGTATGTATGTGAGCGAGAGGGAGACAGAAGCAATCGGCAACGGTTAAGTGAATTTTCTGGATTCAGCTTCGATGAGAATGACGCGCAATACGAAAGCAAGAAAAAATACGTTGAACAGAACTTGTCCAAACGTGATCTCGTGTCTATATGTAACATACTCGGTATAGGGCACGAAGAAGAGAATTTGCAGTCACATATGTGGGACTGGGGTATTGTATTATGAATAAACACAGTCCCGGTTATAGTTTTATATTAGTTTTATTTAATGTTAAGATAAGTATTGATTTTTAGTTAATAGTAGATATAATTATAATTAATTGTTTAATGTCTTTCGCGTTTTCGTCGTGTGTACGTCTTACACTTTCGGCTTTTCGTCTTAAAACTCGTCTTTTCGTCTTTAACTTTGTCTTCTTAATGCGTCTCTGTCTGACCGGCTTGCCAGATTGTCTTGAGCTTCTTCGAGTCAGCTGACTCAACTAGGACTGGCTGAATAGGATTGCCAGACCATTCCCACAAATCGGCCATCATACACTTCATTCGCCCCGAATGCATCGTCGTCGTCGTCGTATGGTACCCATGGTTTCATATACTCAGCGCAAGTGCTCGTCTGCCTTGGGCCTTCGCTGAATACTGAGTCTTTTGCCACGTCGTAGGTGTCGTTGAATTTTACCCTTATGATCCGGTATGGACCAAGATATTTCGGCTTTAGCTTTAACCCAGGACCAAGTTGGGTTCTTTTGATGGCAACTAAATCGCCTATCTTATACTTCGATGCTGGTCTTCGTCTTAAGTTGTACCTGTTTTTGTTTTCATCTTGAATTTGTAGAATATGTTGCTTTGCTTCTTTACGTTGTTTATCTCGTTCATCATTAAAGTGTTGAATCATTTCGTCTTCTATCATTTCCTTGATTTTGATATCAGACTTTAATCGCATCTTTGTTCCCGTAAGCAGCTCAAAAGGAGTTGTTTTTATACTTCTACTAAATGTTGAATTGATGACTTGCTGGACATTATTTACAAATTTGTACCATTTTCTTGGATCGTCGCTTGAGAGTTTAGAAAGGACTGCGATGATTGTAGTATTTAGCCTCTCTACTTGGCCGTTCGCTCGAGGAAGTCCCGTCGTGATGAGATGATGTTTTATGCCTTCGCTTTTACAGTACAAGTCAAATTCCTCCGAAGAAAAAGCTGATCCTTTGTCCGATATTATTTGGGATGGATTGCCAAAAACATTGCTCTGCTCCTGTAGTCGTAAAACTGCATCTTTTGTAGAAGTCGACTTTGTTAAGTACAGCCAACAAAACTTGGTGAAACTATCGATGACTGCCAGGATATGTTTATACTGTTTATGCGTTGATTCCAGAGGTCCTAAAAAATCGATATGGTAGGTCATTAGCGGTTGTTCATCTTTGTATAATGGATGAAGCTCTCCTTCTTGTTTTCCTTGCTTGCGGTTAGTCATGATACATCTTATGCAACAGCTTATACATCTCTTTATTTTCTCTTCCAGATTCGGTATGAAATATTCTTTTCCAATGATCTCTCGTGTTTTCTTGATGGAAAAATGACCATGATCGTAGGCCTCTTTTATTAGTTCTCGTTGCATACTAGTTGGTACGACAATAAGTTCGTTGTCCGAGATAAGTTTGTGCAGAACTCCAGCCTTTAAAAAATAGTTATTGTGATTCGTCTTATCTGCCAATACGTCTATAATAGCCTTCAGCTGGTCGTCCTGAGCTTGCAGATGCTTTATTCTGCTATGCATACTGGTTTCGCTGATCATCATCATTGGTACACGACTGAGTGCATCAGCATGGCGAATTCGAGTGCCCGCTCTGTGTTCGACGTCATATTGAAATTCTTGCATTTGGAGAATCCAACGAGCTACTCGCGTGCACAGATCCTTTTTCTGAATAGTTTTAGCTAGAGCATTGCAATCTGTAACAAGTTTGAAGCGTAGTCCTAGTAAATAAACTCGAAATTTCTTTAATGCTTCTACAACAGCTAAGATTTCTAACTCGTAACTGGTGAACTTCTTTTCGGCATCTGTCGTTTTCTTGCTCATGTAATACACTGGATGAAACTGCATGTCTTCTGGCGACTTCTGGAGAAGGACTGCGCCAAATCCGTCGATTGAGTCGTCCGTATGAAGCTCCGTTTCGTGTAGCTGATGAAAAATTTTCAAAACTGGCTTCTCTGTAATAAGCTTCTTTAATTTGTTAAACGCAGCTAGCTCTTTCTCACCAAAAATAATCAATGCATCATGTTTTGTCATATCCGTTAGAGGCTTTGCAATCAGAGAAAATTTAGTATAAACTTTCGAAAATATCCAACTAACCCCAAAAAACTCTGTAATTGTTTTAGATTAGACGGAATAGGAAACGATAACACGGCTTGCGTTTTCGATGTGGATGGACTTATACTTTGGTTCTCAATTACGTGTCCTAAATACTCAATTTTCGTTTTAAGAAACTGACATTTTTTGAAATTAATCACAAGCCCATATTCTTCGCATTGTTTGAGTACTTCTTTTAAATTGGCTACAGCTTCGTCTTCAGTTTTTGCTGGTATTATTATATCATCGACATATGGTATGGCTACTCCTTTCCTGGTTAGATCTCTGAATATAGCATTGACATGACGTTGAAAGACGCTGGGAGAGTTCGAAAGACCAAATGGAACTTGAAGAAACTGGAATTGTCCATTATGTGTTACGAAAGAAGTATACTTGCGGCTCCCTTCTTCAATGCCAACATGAAAAAAACCATTTTTTAAATCTATGGAACTGAAAATACGTGCATTTTGAAGCCTGTCTAACTGATCTTCTATTAAGGGAAGTGGAAAATGATCTCTAATGATTACTTTATTAATACGCCTGTAATCGATGCACAACCGATTTGATCCGTCCCGTTTTTTCACAAGCACGACTGGGCTTGTATACTCAGACTCTGATATTTCAATTATGCCATCCTTCAGCCATTGATCGGTTTGATTGTCAATGATGCACCTCTCTGCATATGAGAATCGTCGAGGTCGTGAGTATATCGGTTTATCATCATTTAGAACTAATCGCATTTGAATATTTGTTAACTTTTCGCTTACCGGATGATAATTCTGTACCAAATTTTGAACTGCTTCTTTAGCCCTTTTACTTGCTGCTGGATCTATGTCGGCCTGCTGTTCACTGGAGTCATCCACATTGATTTTCAAAAAGGAACTTACTTCGGATTCTAAAGATTGGGTTTTTGTCACCTTTAGACCTTTGTAGCTGATTGTAACCTCCGCTTGCTTACAGAAATCCTCGCCAAGAACAATTTCCACATCCATAAATTGTTGCTCCACTGAGAGAAATGTCAAACAGTATTTCTCACCGTTAACATCGACCGTATATTTAAATGAACCCGATGCTTTGATCTTGTCTGTGTCTTTTTTCTTTCCGAAACCGATTAAATAAACGTTAGAATCACTCAACATTGGATTATTCATGTTTTTCAGCATTGCTTCAGATATTAAATTGTACTTGCTACCGGTGTCTAAGAACGCGTTATAATTAATATTATCGATTTTAACTGGGATAGACATAAAATTTTGAGTTGACGTAATTTTGCATGTATTGGCTTTATCATTTTTGGCACTGCTTGTTGGGCAATCTTTGGCAATATGTCCGAAATAATTACACTGAAAGCATTTTCTGCCCTTATTTTTATAATCGCAATTAACTGATGTATGGCCTTGGCGCCGCAATTAAAACATTTGAGTTCTTTGTTTGCACTTTTCTTTTGCACTGCTTGAAACTTATCATCGTTTTTCGGATACTGCTTGCCAACACCATTGTTATATTTGTTGTCATTTTTCGATTTCTCGCGCATAACTTCAAAAATTTTTAGCTTCTGCTTGAATTCATTTATATTATTAGACCCGTATAAAATTGATTTGTTATTCACCGTATCGTCTATGCCATCGATCACATATTGTATCAGCGAAGAGTCTTCAATATTTCCGCGAGATGACATTTCTTTCATGCACAAAAAATACTCCTGCAGACTTTCGTTTTTCTTTATTTTTCTATCCGACATTGACTTATGTAACTGTGCGCTATTTGTTGTTGATTTAAATTCAGCAAGAAGTGCGACTTTTAGTTTAAACCAGGTCGTTACGTTTCGCTCACTATTAGCAAACATTTTTGCTAGGCCTTTTAACGATCGTTTGGCAAAAATAAATTTTTGTAACTCGTTCCAACACATAACAGTTGCCATATCTTCAAAATCTTGGACCCATATTTCGATAGATAGATTATCTTCGCCACTAAACAAACGGATTGAGTCTTCTATATCGCGAAAGTTTAAAATGAACCTCGGGACTTCGGAAAAACTGCTTGGATTTTGCACACAGCATGTGTTTTGCACACTGCATGAATTCTGCACACTGCATGAATTCTCGCTTCGCACACTTATATTTTCGCACACTTCGTCGTTTTGTGACTCTTCGTCTTCACTTTCGTCGTTATTTTCCGTTTGAAAATCGGCATCTTTGAGCAAAGAATTCTTTTTTAAATTGCAAAATATGTGTTTCGTTAAATCGTTTTTATTGTGAGGCAATCGAAGCAAATTACAAATTACAGCCAGATCCATATCTGACAGATTTTCAGCAATATAACTAACTTTATCATTATACAAATTGTCCGACTCAGCAAACTCATAGCCCTCAAACTCGCGCACCCGTTTTCTATTATTTCTATCACCTTCTTTTTCAAAATAAACTTGTGCAACAGAACGATATTCTCTCTCTTTTCCAGCCGAAGCATCTCACTAATACACTGAAAGTCATTTAACTGTGCCATTTTTCGTTTCGTTTTTGTTCGTTGCTGTGTGTGTATGGGTGACGCGGTAAAAACGCGGTAAAATGTGGCGTCTCTTTTTGGCTGATGCAATTTCCAAGAAATTGTGAAATAAAATTGTTTTCTTTTATACCGATTCGACTTTTATTGAACTTTTAGCATTATTCACCATTTTCATTAAACTTTTAGAGAGACTCGTATTATTTAATTTTGCGACTTTTTACACTTTATTTTAATTTTCCGTTATACTTTGTTTTTAGGTTGAGTTCACTTATAGTTTTTTCACGTCAAGCCTCAATATGTCTGGGCTACTTCTTTACACTTTTAAATCTTTTTCACTTTTTTTGTGTGTGTCACCTCTCTTTCACTTTTTATTCTTTTAAAGTTGAGCCCAAATGTGTGGGTCACTTTTTTTTCACGTTTAATTCTTTTTAGGTTGAGCCCCCAAAATGTGTGGGACTGGGGTATTGTATTATGAATAAACACAGTCCCGGTTATAGTTTTATATTAGTTTTATTTAATGTTAAGATAAGTATTGATTTTTAGTTAATAGTAGATATAATTATAATTAATTGTTTAATGTCTTTCGCGTTTTCGTCGTGTGTACGTCTTACACTTTCGGCTTTTCGTCTTAAAACTCGTCTTTTCGTCTTTAACTTTGTCTTCTTAATGCGTCTCTGTCTGACCGGCTTGCCAGATTGTCTTGAGCTTCTTCGAGTCAGCTGACTCAACTAGGGCTGGCTGAATAGGATTGCCAGACCATTCCCACACATATATTCCAATAACTTCGCAATTTGTTTTGTGAAAACGAAGAGCGTAACGACGAAAGCTGCGACGAATTTGACGACCAAGAGGGTAACGAAAGTGCCGCTCTCAGTAGTGTGTATAATGATGCAGAAGAAAACGTTGAACAGAAAGAGGAAGAGAATTCACAAAGATGTAAGAGAAACGAAAAACGATATAGTGCGAACTTTCGTGACATAGAGGACACAATTAGAACATTCGATGGAACAAATTCAATTGGAATTGAGGAATGGCTTTCAGAATTCGAAGATCAGGCTCTTTTGATGGACTTTAATGACCTTCAAAAAAGTCGCTAATAGGCAATGCCAAGCTTTTTGTTTTCAGTGAAAGAGGTATTAATTCTTGGTCAATACTCAAAATTGCATTATTAAGCGACTTTAGGCAGACCGTATCGAGCAAAGAATTACATAAACAACTGAGTGAAAGAAAGCGAAACAAAAGTGAAAATGTGCAAGAATATTTTTATAAAATGAAAGACATTGCATCGCGCGGTAGAATCGAAGATCAAGCACGTGAAACTAATAAATCGGTTTTATACTGTGCAAATGACTTAAAGAATTTTAAATCAAAACTAAGAAGCTATGAAACAATGTGTGAAAAATCTAAAGCAGTCGACCGCAGTGTTTTTGTTAAAAAGATGGCAAGTAACGAAATATTCAAAAATAAAGAAGTCAGCTGTTATAGTTGTGGACATAAAGGCCATATAGCAAGTGATTGCAGCAATAAAGACAAAGGTCGAAAATGTTTTAAGTGTAACCAATTTGGGCATATTGCCAGTAAATGCAGTCAAGTTAAACAAAAAGATGAACAAAAAGGGAATGCGTATACTCTACAAAGTAAAAGTAAAATTACGAGTAAAACAGTGTTAATAGAGAATATAAATTGTTCGGCTTTATTTGATACAGGCAGCAAATTCAGTGCGTAAATATGTCGAGTATGAGATCGAGATTTCGGAATTGAATATAATGAAAATTGAAGCTATCGCGAATAATGACGAAATAGATATAGATCAAGGTGCGGGTGAAAAAGCTAAAATTGAAGTTCGAGAATTAATTTAAAACTATAAGCCGGTTAAAACAAAATCATCTCACATCGAGATAAACATAACATTAAATGCCGAACCCCAATATTTTCGCGTACGCGTAGACTACCGTTTCAAGTACATTCAATTTATGAAAGTACCTTTTGGGCTCTTCAATTCGCCTGGTGTGTTTCAACGGCACATTAACGCAATATTTCGACCCCTTACTCGCCGAGGTATTGCACTTCCCTACATAGACGACGTAATAATTCCAGCAAAAGATGAAAAAAAGCTGTTTTAAATTTAAAAGAAGTCATTACTACCTGCAAAGATTATGGACTGGAACTCAACATTAAGAAGTGTCATTTTTTGAAAAGACGAATCCAATTCTTAGGACATATTATTGAAAATCACATGTTGTATCCGACAACCGAAAAGATTGAAGCCGTTTCTAAATTCAAAATTCCTTAGACACCTAAGCAATTGCAAAGTTTTTTGGGTTTAAGTGGGTATTTCAGAAAATTTATACCCAACTACGCAATCATTGCAAAGCCATTAACAGACTTGCTGAAATCCAATAATAAATTCTATCTAGGTGAAAACCGAAGTTCATACAGATGCTTCAATAGATGGATTTGGTGCAGTCCTATTGCAAAAATCAGATGAAGACGACGAATTACACCCTGTTTATTTTATGAGTAAGAAGACTACAGATGCTCAGCGCAAGTATTCGAGTTATGAGCTGGAAGTTCTAGCAGTCATTGAGGCCTTGAACAATTTTAGAGTTTACCTTTTAGGAATCAATTTTCGTTTGATAACTGACTGCAATGCTTTTACGAAGACACTTGATAAGCAAAGTTTGTGCACAAGAGTTGCACGTTGGGTCTTATTTCTACAAGAGTATAATTTCAAAGTTGAACATCGTCCTGGAACACGTATGAAGCATGTAGACGCCCTGAGTAGATATCCAATATTAACAATAACTGAAGATAGTATGAGTATCGGACTGAAACAAACTCAAATGCAAGACGAACAACTTAAAGCTATTAAGCCAGTACTTACCGATAAAAAGCAGTCCTATGACAACTATTTTTTAAAGTCAGATATTTTGTACAAGCTTGTAAATGACGTCGAATTAATTGTAGTACCAAACAGTATGCAGAAACAAATAATTAGCCGAGCACATGACAGAGGTCACTTCGCAAAGACTAAGCAGTTGATTTGCAAGGATTATTATATACCATCGAGGATAAAATCGAAAAATACATAAGCTGCTGTATACCGTGTATCATGAGTAATCGCAAAAGAGGTAAGCAGGAGGGTCTGCTACATCCACTGCAAACGTCCCGTTGCACACATATCATGTAGATTTTTTGGGTCCCCTTGACTCGACGCATAAGAATTATAAGCATATCCTAGCCGTAATTGACTCATTCACTAAATTCTGTTGGCTTTATCCGACGAAGTCAACAACTGCAAACGAAGTTATAGCAAAGCTGACTGCACAGAGTTCAATTTTCGGTAATCCTTCAACAATTATTTCGGATAGAGGTGCTGCTTTCACCGCAGATATCTTTATTCAGTATGTCCGAGATGAAAACATTAAATTGGTGAAGACGACAACTGGCCGTCCTGACTACCCGAGTAAACGATCAAGTTGAGAGGTTGAATGCAACTATAATTTCAGTACTATCTAAGCTCAGCATCGACGATCCAACGAAATGGTACAAACACGTATCCAGAGTCCAACAAGCAATTAATTCCACATATGCTAGAAGTATTAATTCCACACCTTTCGAGCTGCTAATAGGAGTAAAGATGCGAATCAAAGACGACGATCAGCTAATAAAACTAATTAATGATGAAACCATAGCTACATTTAACAACAACCGCAACGAACAACCTTGTAAAGCCAAGACGCAGATCCTGAAAATGCAAAACGAGAAAAAGAACTCATACAATTTGAGACGTAAACCAGCCAAACATTACGACGTTGGTGATCTAGTCGCCATAAAGCGCACACAATTTGGCGCCGGCCTAAAACTGAAGCCAAAGTTTTTGGGCCCATACCAAGTTGTTAAAGTAAAGCAAAACAATTCATATAATGTACTAAAGATGGGAAGTTCAGATGGTCCAAAGAATACGTCAACGTGTGCTGAATATGACGACGGCGCATTCGGGCCTAATGCTTAGTCAGGACGGCCGGATGTGGGGTTGGGTTGGTAACGCCGAATGGCCAGACCACCCCAAAACAGCTCAACTTAGGAAAGCTTTTGGGGTTACTTCCTAATTAATGTGTATTTGGGCCTATTCAAGATAAACCTTTCCACCATTTACTTGGATATTCGTGCATCTACTTCTTCTAAGGATCAAGTAAAAAAATATAACTTAAACTTATAATCAATTAAACATATCGATTTCTGTCACTGCTCAAATGTAAAAATGTACATCAGTCTGCTAGCTAGAAAAATTGGCCATGTCCGCCAAGATATAAAATTGCATTAACAATCCAGATGTTTACTTATTTTTAAATACAAATATGGGTCAAAAAAAGTCATTATAGAAATTTTAAAAAATTTGTAGAATCGTTGTCAATTCTAATGCAAAAAAATTCAATATATACATAAGCCTTATTTTCTTTCAGATGCTTTGTCCTTCCCTTTCTTCACCTTAACCAAAACTTTTTGGTCATTTCTAGCGATATTTATCTTGGTGTGTCCTCTTCGGATGGCCAGCTCTCGGGGATGTTTAGCAACGATTTTCTTGAACTTATCCAGTTGATCGACCTTAGCTGCGGCCTTAATCCATTCATTTTTATTTTTTATTTTTTGTACTTCTTTACCAACTGACTTCAGGCTTTTGACCGCCATTTGTTTCACGTTATCGGCCAAACAACGTTTTTTCTTGATACTCGTCGGTTTGGGAGTCGGACTTCTAGTGAGTGGGGGTACCCCACGCGAAACGTGGCCAAAAGGAGCCATCACGATTACTTGTGGATTAGCGGAAAAGACCGCCTTCTTCGTTTCCTCCGTTTTAAAACCTTGGAATTTTGGACGAGCATTAAAAGAATGTGAAGTATGGAAGTAGGAAATGAGGCAGGTAAACTAGGCAAATGGACATGGCCTACTTTTCACTTTTCATTTTTCACTTTCCCGCCTACTGCCCTTGTCGGTCAGTGTCAGATCAGGATTTCATAATAATCTTTCTATTAACATCTTTTAGATGTGATTCCATTAAATATTATATTTAAGTCTAATATATTATGTCTTAATTATATTTTAATATTATATTTAAGTCTAATATATTATGTCTTAATTTTATTTCTATGAATGGTTAACAGTAAAATACTGATTTAAGTCTATAATCTAGTTGTATTTACAGTGGAATATTGAGGGAATGGCTTTTAAGTGGCTCCACAATACCCGCAAGACCAGATTTATTCGATCCATGAGGATAAAGCACGTTCTTTAAAAAATCGAATTAAACACTTATTCCATTGTTACCATAACAACTTAGGAAAGCTTTTGGGGTTACTTCCTAATTATTACATATTTGGGCCTATTCAAGATAAACCTTTCCACCATTTACTTGGATATTCGTGCATCTAATATAATTATATTGTAAACTCTCTACTTTTTCGGTTATTAATCCCTTGGGATTATCCTGACATTTGATCAACCTCGATCATACAATATAACATACAACATACAATATACATGTACAAAAACTGCTTATCAAATATATATTACAAACAGAAACTCACAGTTTTATCTCACGCATGCATCCACGGCTTGAGTCGGGCTGATTGTAAGATACCTTTGTAGGGCATTTGAGTAAGTTGACAATCGTCAATATCAGTGACTTCGTAACGGTCATTTGGAAGAACTCGATTTATCTTATAAGGACCACGGTACTTAGGAGCGAACTTTTTGCACGATCCGGGAGTGACATCAACATTGCGAATGGCAAAAAAATCATTGACTCTATAGGATAAAGGTGCCTTATGCCTTAAGGCGTACCGCTTTTCATTGCGCTTCTGCGATAATTGAATTTTCTTGCCTCTTCCCTAGTGGCCTCAAGGTTACAGCAGTTTTCTGAACTAAATTTCTCGTCAAGATGCTCGGTTAATTCGTCTACTAAGGGGCCTCGCTGATCGCAACCAAACAACAACATTGACGGAGTTTTACCGGTACTACACTGCACTGAGTTATTAATAGCGAACTCCACACGATTAATAGCGAACTCCACACATTAACTAATAGGGCTAAAGGTTCTGACAGCTTTCCCAACATTGGTGTCATCACACGGTTCACACGCTCGACCTGCCCATTGGCTTGAGGGGCAGCAGTCGCTACTTTAATGTGGTCAATATTTCGGTTTTCTACAAATTCAGCAAACTCAAACGACGTAAAACAAGTACCTCTATCGGATATAACTCTTCTTGCTCGGCTATAATAATCAAAATATTTATACCCTTGCAAAAAGGGTATATTAATTTTGGTCAGAAGTGTGCGACGCATAGAAGGAAGCATTTCCGACCATATAAAGTATATATATTCTTGATCAGTATGACGAGACGAGTTCATATAGCCATGTCCGTCCGTCCGTCCGTCCGTCCGTCCGTCCGTCCGTCTGTCCGTCTGTCCGTCCGTCTGGATCAACGCAAACTCCTCCTAGACCGTTGGAGCAACAGAGTTGAAATTTTGCATGTAGGCTTGTATATACTGCAGGGGTTGTATATCTCGGATTCACCGGATCGGACCACTATATCATATAGCTCCCATACAAATGCCAAAGTCACGAACAGTGACTTTTCCCAATAACTTCGTTATTTTTTTAGCTATTGTCGTGAAATTTAATATTGGTGAGTTAATTACATATATAACCGACTGTGCTAAATTTGATCAAGATCGGGTGACTATACCATATAGCTCCCATAGGAACGATCCTTCAAAAATAGTGACTTTTGTCAATAACTTCGTTACTTTTGACGCGATTGCTTTCAAATTAAACATTTGTTAGTTTAATATATCCGTTAATGAGTGTGCCGAATTTGCTAAAGATCGGGTTACTATATCATATAGCTCCCATAGGATCGATCGGTTGAAAACAGTGACCTTAATCAATATCTTAGTTTTTTCCTATGCTAAGATTGTAGGCCGTTCTTTCGCAAACATTAACCTTTTTAGCTTGAACGTTTTTCCATTTTGATTGCTATAGGTAAGGATAGAGTTAGCATAAAAGTAGCAAGAGTATACAAACTTTGACGCGGTCGAAGTTAGCACCGGCCCTCTGGTTTTCTAATGCGGCGGTAACTTCTTTGGTACTAGTGGAATTTACGGGATACAATTTCACAAACTTTGTAAATGCGTCAATCACTACTAAAAGGTGCATTCTTTTCGATGTAACACTCGGTAAGGGACCTAAGTGGTCAACATGAATAGTATCAAATGGAATCGGACTTTTCGGAATACTATGCAAGGTTCTATTATGTATAGTTCTTGGAACACTATGTAGAATACACGGCAGACAAACTTTTATAAACGACTCAGCCTTTGGATTCATTAAGGGGAACCAGTACTTTTCTTTCAAGTTGTTTACACATTTATCAATGCCTAAGTGACCTAGTTTCTCGTGACACCTTCTTATTAATTCCCCTTGCATGCGAGCCGGTGCACACCAACACAGTCTTTCCTTAGCATTTCTTTTGTACACTATACCATCTATTAACTCAAATCCAACATCATTGCCTTTTTCTAAATTTTCTCTTAGTTTACGGATATCCGGATCTCTTATTTGTTCTGACTGCAATAATAAATCAACATCTTGCGGCGACGCACCCACTACACCAACCAGCTTTGCCGACTCATTTCGATCGAGCTGGTCACTTCTTTCGCTTTGGTTACTCAATCTCGGATCAACAGAACTTTCATTTAAAGAAACGCAAGGTTTATTCTTAACCAGTTTTAACCGACTTCTTTCTAAACATAGCTCACACAGCCTGAAACAACTCTTCGCTAAATGAACCCACGGGTTTGTCCCAAACGGTCCTAAATAATTCTTCCCTAAAGGAGCACATGGTTTTATTTTACACGGGCTTATCTCACACGGGTCTATCTTACACGGGTTTGTCTCACACGGGTCTATCTCACAGGAATTTATCTCACACGGGTTTTTCTCACAGGGTTTTATCTCACACGGTTTTATGTCACACGGGTCTATTTCACACGGTTTTGTCTCAAACGGTTTTATCTCACACGGGTCTATCTCACACGGGTCTATCTCACACGGGTCTATCTCACACGGGTCTATCTCACACGGGTCTATCTCACACGGTGTTGTCTCAAACGGTTTTATCTCACACGGGTCTATCTCACACGGTTATGTCTCAAACGGGTCTATCCCACACGGTTTTGTCTCAAACTTGTCTATCTCACACGGTTTTGTCTCAAACGGTTTTAAATAATTCTTCCCTAAAGAAGCACACAGCTTGGTCAAATCTCTACCAGACTCACACGGTTTAACGCAACTTTCCTCAAAAGTAATATACGGTTCACAAGGTTCAATTGGGACATTCTGGTCTCTCTTCACTAATAAATCGCAAAATCACCTTCTACAATATTCTCATATTTGAACCGGGTCTATGAGCAATGGTATAATCAAAGTTTTCCAATTCCAACGACCACCGCGCAGTGCGGGGATTTATTGATTTTTTACTCAAGGTTTGGACCAATGAATTACAATCGGTAACGATCAAAAATGGTCTGTGTTCTAATTAAACGCGAAATCGGCGCACGGCATATATTATGGCCAAAGTTTCAAGTTCAAAATAGTGATAACGGGACTCGGCGGCTGTCGCTTTTCGCGAATAATAAGAGACTGGATGCATTTTGCCATCAGTCTGTCTTTGCATCAAAGAGGCACCAAAGCCATTTGAACTGGCGTCAGTATGCAACTCGGTTTCGTATTCGGCGGATCTTAATGTGAGAAATACGTTTTTAGCGGTTTTGTTCATCGGAAATGGACCACCTTGTTTAAGCAACTCAGTTATCGGTTTAGCTATGCGGGAGAAATTCGGAACAAATTTACGGAAATAAGAGAATAATCCTAAGCACGAGTGTAATGCTTTGCTGTTAAGTGGTTCTGGGTATTCTTGAATAGCTTTTAAATGTGTATTATTTGGTAAAATTCCCTTACTGAATTTTTCATATCATATGAAAATATATCATAACGTATGGGATTTATTTAATATCGCCCATATATATGAAAAAAAAAAAAAATTTACTCAACATTCAAAATTTCTCATATCATATGAAAATATATCATAACGTATGCGATTTATTTAATATCGCCCATTTATATGAAAAAAAAAAAATTTACTCAACATTTAAAATTTTTCATATCATATGAAAATATATCATAACGTATATGGGATTTATTTAATATCGCCCATATATGAAAAAAAAATTGTACTCAACATTGAAAATATCTCATATCATATGAAAATATATCATAACGTATGCGATTTATTTAATTTCGCCCATTTATATGAAAAAAAAAAAAAATTTACTCAACATTTAAAATTTTTCATATCATATGAAAATATATATCATAACGACATGGCCTACTTTTCACTTTTCATTTTTCACTTTCCCGCCTACTGCCCTTGTCGGTCAGTGTCAGATCAGGATTTCATAATAATCTTTCTATTAACATCTTTTAGATGTGATTCCATTAAATATTATATTTAAGTCTAATATATTATGTCTTAATTATATTTTAATATTATATTTAAGTCTAATATATTATGTCTTAATTTTATTTCTATGAATGGTTAACAGTAAAATACTGATTTAAGTCTATAATCTAGTTGTATTTACAGTGGAATATTGAGGGAATGGCTTTTAAGTGGCTCCACAATACCCGCAAGACCAGATTTATTCGATCCATGAGGATAAAGCACGTTCTTTAAAAAATCGAATTAAACACTTATTCCATTGTTACCATAACAACTTAGGAAAGCTTTTGGGGTTACTTCCTAATTATTACATATTTGGGCCTATTCAAGATAAACCTTTCCACCATTTACTTGGATATTCGTGCATCTAATATAATTATATTGTAAACTCTCTACTTTTTCGGTTATTAATCCCTTGGGATTATCCTGACATTTGATCAACCTCGATCATACAATATAACATACAACATACAATATACATGTACAAAACTGCTTATCAAATACATATTACAAACAGAAACTCACAGTTTTATCTCACGCATGCATCCACGGCTTGAGTCGGGCTGATTCTAAGATACCTTTGTGGGGCATTTGAGTAAGTTGACAATCGTCAATATCAGTGACTTCGTAACGGTCATTTGGAAGAACTCGATT
Source organism: Drosophila willistoni (assembly GCF_018902025.1). Lineage (NCBI taxonomy): Eukaryota > Metazoa > Arthropoda > Insecta > Diptera > Drosophilidae > Drosophila > Drosophila willistoni. Next base: position 54,860 of record NW_025814191.1, on the reverse strand, counting down.
TATCTTATAAGGACCACGGTACTTAGGAGCGAACTTTTTGCACGATCCGGGAGTGACATCAACATTGCGAATGGCAAAAAAATCATTGACTCTATAGGATAAAGGTGCCTTATGCCTTAAAGCGTACCGCTTTTCATTGCGCTTCTGCGATAATTGAATTTTCTTGCCTCTTCCCTAGTGGCCTCAAGGTTACAGCAGTTTTCTGAACTAAATTTCTCGTCAAGATGCTCGGTTAATTCGTCTACTAAGGGGCCTCGCTGATCGCAACCAAACAACAACATTGACGGAGTTTTACCGGTACTACACTGCACTGAGTTATTAATAGCGAACTCCACACGATTAATAGCGAACACAACACATTAACTAATAGGGCTAAAGGTTCTGACAGCTTTCCCAACATTGGTGTCATCACACGGTTCACACGTTCGACCTGTCCATTGGCTTGAGGGGCAGCAGTCGCTACTTTAATGTGGTCAATATTTCGGTTTTCTACAAATTCAAACAAGTACCTCTATCGGATATAACTCTTCTTGGTCGGCTATAATAATCAAAATATTTATACCCTTGCAAAATATTTATACCCTTTTTTTTTTTTTTTTTTTTTCTCTCGTTTTCGTTTCACTTGTCGCCGTTATTTGCGCTCATACTGCAGTCTGTTGTGTGTCTGTAATTTAGACTCTATAGTGCTCTCTTTATCTTTTAACCCTTGTGCACCCCCAATATCTCGCTTTCTTATTATTTCTGGACCTCAGAGTGAGTTATATATTTTAATACCAATACATATCTCATTTTTATTTGTTTGGTTACTAATTCATCTAATTAACTCATAATGCCTGTCTGTTCGGTTAAAAATTGTTTGCAGCCCGCCCCACCCCTGAATAGTTTTATTTACTGTTGGTTGTGTAAAACTACAGTACATGTTAAGTGCGCCGGCTTTACATGCAGGGTAAAGGATCTTTTAGATCAAAAAAAGGGTCTCAAATGGGGATGTGAGTCATGCCGTATCGTGGAAGATGAAATGGAACTTTTCATGCGGCAAACAAAGGATAACCTGATGAGTCTGTCCGCCAGTTTTCTTAAACTCTCGCAAGAGTTTAAAGCTGTCGAGTCTCAGTTTAGTAGTTTAACGCTACTGACTGAGTCTCGAAAGCGTAAGAAGGCAGGTGAACAGACTTCTGATTTGTCCTTGTGTTTGCCGGTCTCCACATCTATATCGGTTCCGACGCCTTCTCAACCAATGCAAACTCCAATGCCGCAGACGATGTCTGTAGTGTCCGTTTAGTCTGGGCAAGAATCTACACCCATGGATTTTGCCGATAGGGATTCTAGTGATAGTAGTGCCGGAATGCCACTTGTTGCAACTGATGCTACAATTAATGCGGTAGCTGATGCAATACTGCAATGCCGAAACCATTGGTGGGAGTGCCACCTAAAAAACACATTTTTGTTTCGAGACTTCTCCCTGATGCTACATCGGATGATGTCATGGCCCACATTCGGGCTAAACTGAATGTCTCCAATATATCAATAGAAAAGTTCAAATTTTCATATTCTAGAGAAATTTCATCTTTTAAAATCAGTGTTCCAATTGAGTTCTTTGACTGTATCTGCAGTTCTAGCTTCTGGCCGAAAAGCTTAATTGTGAAGGAGTTTACATCCAGAAAAAAGAAGACACGGGGCCAAACAAGGATTCCTTCACCATCTATTCCTCTTTCTTCCTCATCTATTCCCACTCCTTCCTTATCTATTCCTTCTTCTACTCTATCAAAAACTAACAACTTCCTTCTCTGTCGGCTATCAGAATGTCAGAGGCCTTAATACTAAACTTACTAAACTCTTTGTAGATAGTCTGTCTTTTGATTTTGACCTAATTGTCTTTACTGAGACTTGGTTAAAACCTGACGTTTTTGACGCCACAGTTCTACCCTCTAATTTCAATATTTTTAGACGTGATCGTACTGATCGTCGGGGTGGTGGAGTTCCTATTGCTGTAGATTCCGCCCTATCATCGGGTCTGATAACAATACCTGTCTCAAGTACTATCGAATTTATATGCGTTAAGGTATCTTTTAGTCGTTTTTCCATTTTTGTTACCTGTTCTTACATTCCGCCCCAATCGGAATGGCCAACCTATTTACTACACTTAGATTCTATTAAATTTATAGTTGAACTACTTTCTGAAAGAGACTTATTAATTGTCCTAGGGGACTTTAACCTGCCCACTATGACTTGGTCAACAGTTAATGGTAGCAAAACGTTGCTGCCCTCTGGGTGTCATGATTTTATTGATGGTCCGCTTGAGCTTTCGTTGGCCCAGCTGAATTCGATTTCTAATACGTCTGGCAGATTTCTGGATCTGATTTTTACTTCTGATCCTAGCTTTTGTGAAGTATCTAGAACTAGTCCAATGGTGTTTACCAGAGGATAGTTATCATCCAACTTTAGAGTTATCTATTGAGTTTCCCAGCCGCGAGCCCATCTCCGAGTGTGATCCTACGGTAAGCACCCGATGTTTTCGGAAGACTGACTTTGTCGCACTAAACAATGCCTTTCTTAATACCGATTGGACTAATTTATACACTTGTACGGATATGAATTCCGCCATTTCTTTATTTTATACCACTGTTGACTCGATCTTTAATGACTGTGTACCCCTAGTGTCTCCTGTGGTGACGCAAAAATCACCATGGTTTACGCGGGGGCTGTCAAAACTGAAGAATCTTAAGAATAAAGTCACGGGTCTATCATCGGATCTGTCTCGTTACTTGGTTGCTAAATCGAATTTTATTGTTTCTAATTCTAAATGCTATAATAATTACTTACAACGTTGCAAGTTGCAATTCTCCGAAAATCCTAAAGAGTTCTATAGTTTCGTTAACTCAAAGCGAAATTCTGTCTCCCTTCCATCGTTTGCAGTTTTTAATAATGATTCGGCCTCTTCTGATCAATCTATTTCTAATTTATTTGCTAACTTCTTCTCGACTACGTACATATCTACTAAGTACAACTCTAGCCAGATATATCCATATCCTATAACGAAATCCAACTGTATTCTTAATCCTATTATAACGCAAAGTTCGGTAGCTAAGGAACTAATGACGATTAAGCCGGTATATTCACCGGGCCCAGACGGTATTCCCGCTTGTGTCCTGAGGTTCTGTGCGGAGTCATTGTGCTCGCCTTTACTTAAGCTTTTTGAGTTGTCCGTTACACTGTCCGAGTTTCCAACTATATGGAAGGATTCGTTCATTTTACCTCTTCACAAATGTGGCAATAAATCCGACGTCACTAATTACAGAGGAATTTCTAAATTGTCAGCGATACCTAAACTGTTTGAGAAAATTATGACGTCTCAAATACAGCATTTATGTAAATCTATTTTTTCGCCATACCAGCATGGGTTTGTCAAGAATAGGTCTACCACAACTAACCTTTTACAGTTTACATCTTTTGTAATCCAAGGTTTTAAGAAACAAAAGCAAACTGATGTTATATATACGGATTTCAGTAAGGCTTTCGATTCGGTAAACCATGCCTTACTATTACATAAGCTGAATTTAGTTGGCTTTCCGGATGCTCTGCTTGCTTGGATTTTACAATATCTAAGCAATAGGAGGCAGAGGGTTCTTTTTAGGTCCTCTCTTTCTAAGATCATTTGTGTTGAATCAGGAGTCCCACAGGGCAGTCACCTTGGCCCATTATTATTTACCATTTTTATTAATGATCTCCCCACCGTTCTTTTAAATTCCAGAGTTCTTATGTATGCCGATGATGTAAAAATCGCTAATCGCATCGTAGACTCTCTCTCATGTCATACCTTGCAAGCTGACCTGAATGCTTTTCAGGGGTGGTGTAGGACTAACTTGTTATCTCTAAACTGTTCTAAGTGCAAAGTTATGTCTTTTTATAGAGGTTCTCCCCAATTAACGAGTTACTTTTTAAATAATTTCCCGTTAGAAAAAATTAATAATACTTCCTTGGTTGTAAAAGATTTGGGGATCTTAATCGACCACAAACTTAGTTTTAATTAGCATATATCGACTACTGTTAGTAGGGCTAAGAGTGTTCTTGGCTTTATGAAGCGCTGGTCGAAGGAGTTCAAGGATCCATATATTACCAAAATACTTTTTACTTCTTTAGTCCGCCCCATATTAGAATATGGATCTTGTGTTTGGTCTCCTCAATATGAGTTTTATCAAAACAAATTACAATCTGTACAAAAACAGTTATTACTCTTTGCCCTTCGTGATTTGCGCTTCTAGTCGACTTCAGTTAATTAACCTTCCTTCTTTAACTAATCGTAGAACAATGCTTGGTGTAACTTTTCTTTACAAACTTTTGAATGGTGAGATTGACTCTTCCGAGCTGTTGAGCCAAATTAACATTTCTGTTCCATCTAGAAGGACCCGCAATTTCACACCGCTTATACTTCCCACTTGCACAACTAACTATTCTCCGCATGAACCTTTTCGTATACTATGTAGTGACTACAACAGACTTTGGCACGTTATCGGTTCCGAAACATCGCTTCCGGGTATTAAAACTGCGATCTTGTCATTCCTCGCTCGTAATTAGTTGTAATCATCTTTATTTATACCTATCCTGTTTTCTTTTTATATGTAACCTATTATCTCATTACATTTAATATTTTCTATTTCTTTAGTTTAATTTATGTTTATATATGTAATACGCCTATGCCCTTAGGTCGGAGTGGGTAGAGGTTGTAACATTAACTTTACTTAGGGTCATTCGTAACAGGCCCGGGCCTGGTGTCATATGGGCCACTTGTTCGTACTGAGCGTTGTACGACTACGTCTATAATGTGAAAAAAAAAAAAAAAAAAAAAGGGTATATTAATTTTGGTCAGAAGTGTGCGACACATATAGCCATGTCCGTCCGTCCGTCCGTCCGTCCGTCTGTCCGTCTGTCCGTCCGTCTGGATCAACGCAAACTCCTCCTAGACCGTTGGAGCAACAGAGTTGAAATTTTGCATGTAGGCTTGTATATACTGCAGGGGTTGTATATCTCGGATTCACCGGATCGGACCACTATATCATATAGCTCCCATACAAATGCCAAAGTCACGAACAGTGACTTTTCCCAATAACTTCGTTATTTTTTTAGCTATTGTCGTGAAATTTAATATTGGTGAGTTAATTACATATATAAGCGACTGTGCTAAATTTGATCAGATCGGGTGACTATATCATATAGCTCCCATAGGAACGATCCTTCAAAAACAGTGACTTTTGTCAATAACTTCGTTACTTTTGACGCGATTGCTTTCAAATTAAACATTTGTTAGTTTAATATATCTGTTAATGACTGTGCCGAATTTGCTAAAGATCGGGTTACTATATCATATAGCTCCCATAGGATCGATCGGTTGAAAACAGTGACCTTGATCAATATCTTAGTTTTTTCCTATGCTAAGATTGTAGGCCGTTCTTTCGCAAACATTAACCTTTTTAGCTTGAACGTTTTTCCATTTTGATTGCTATAGGTAAGGATAGAGTTAGCATAAAAGTAGCAAGAGTATACAAACTTTGACGCGGTCGAAGTTAGCCCCGGCCCTCTGGTTTTCTAATGCGGCGGTAACTTCTTTGGTACTAGTGGAATTTACGGGATACAATTTCACAAACTTTGTAAATGCGTCAATCACTACTAAAAGGTGCATTCTTTTCGATGTAACACTCGGTAAGGGACCTAAGTGGTCAACATGAATAGTATCAAATGGAATCGGACTTTTCGGAATACTATGCAAGGTTCTATTATGTATAGTTCTTGGAACACTATGTAGAATACACGGCAGACAAACTTTTATAAACGACTCAGCCTTTGGATTCATTAAGGGGAACCAGTACTTTTCTTTCAAGTTGTTTACACATTTATCAACGCCTAAGTGACCTAGTTTCTCGTGACACCTTCTTATTAATTCCCCTTGCATGCGAGCCGGTGCACACCAACACAGTCTTTCCTTAGCATTTCTTTTGTACACTATACCATCTATTAACTCAAATCCAACATCATTGCCTTTTTCTAAATTTTCTCTTAGTTTATGGATATCCGGATCTCTTATTTGTTCTGACTGCAATAATAAATCAACATCTTGCGGCGACGCACCCACTACACCAACCAGCTTTGCCGACTCATTTCGATCGAGCTGGTCACTTCTTTCGCTTTGGTTACTCAATCTCGGATCAACAGAACTTTCATTTAAAGAAACGCAAGGTTTATTCTTAACCAGTTTTAACCGACTTCTTTCTAAACATAGCTCACACAGCCTGAAACAACTCTTCGCTAAATGAACACACGGGTTTGTCCCAAACGGTCCTAAATAATTCTTCCCTAAAGGAGCACATGGTTTTATTTTACACGGGCTTATCTCACACGGGTCTATCTTACACGGGTTTGTCTCACACGGGTCTATCTCACAGGAATTTATCTCACACGGGTTTTTCTCATAGGGTTTTATCTCAAACGGTTTTATGTCACACGGGTCTATTTCACACGGTTTTGTCTCAAACGGTTTTATCTCACACGGGTCTATCTCACACGGTGTTGTCTCAAACGGTTTTATCTCACACGGGTCTATCTCACACGGTTTTGTCTCAAACTTGTCTATCTCACACGGTTTTAAATAATTCTTCCCTAAAGAAGCACACAGCTTGGTCAAATCTCTACCAGACTCACACGGTTTAACGCAACTTTCCTCAAAAGTAATATACGGTTCACAAGGTTCGATTGGGACATTCTGGTCTCTCTTCACTAATAAATCGCAAAATCACCTTCTACAATATTCTCATATTTGAACCGGGTCTATGAGCAATGGTATAATCAAAGTTTTCCAATTCCAACGACCACCGCGCAGTGCGGGGATTTATTGATTTTTTACTCAAGGTTTGGACCAATGAATTACAATCGGTAACGATCAAAAGTCTGTGTTCTAATTAAACGCGAAATCGGCGCACGGCATATATTATGGCCAAAGTTTCAAGTTCAAAACTATGATAACGGTACTCGGCGGCTGTCGCTTTTCGCGAATAATAAGAGACTGGATGCATTTTGCCATCAGTCTGTCTTTGCATCAAAGAGGCACCAAAGCCATTTGAACTGGCGTCAGTATGCAACTCGGTTTCGTATTCGGCGGATCTTAATGTGAGAAATACGTTTTTAGCGGTTTTGTTCATCGGAAATGGACCACCTTGTTTAAGCAACTCAGTTATCGGTTTAGCTATGCGGGAGAAATTCGGAACAAATTTACGGAAATAAGAGAATAATCCTAAGCACGAGTGTAATGCTTTGCTGTTAAGTGGTTCTGGGTATTCTTGAATAGCTTTTAAATGTGTATTATTTGGTAAAATTCCCTTACTGAATTTTTCATATCATATGAAAATATATCATAACGTATGGGATTTATTTAATATCGCCCATATATATGAAAAAAAAAAAATTTACTCAACATTCAAAATTTCTCATATCATATGAAAATATATCATAACGTATGCGATTTATTTAATATCGCCCATTTATATGAAAAAAAAAAAATTTACTCAACATTTAAAATTTTTCATATCATATGAAAATATATCATAACGTATGGGATTTATTTAATATCGCCCATATATATGAAAAAAAAAATTTACTCAACATTCAAAATTTCTCATATCATATGAAAATATATCATAACGTATGCGATTTATTTAATATCGCCCATTTATATGAAAAAAAAAAAATTTACTTAACATTTAAAATTTTTCATATCATATGAAAATATATATCATAAGATTTAAGATCTATCCCGAGGACAATTATTAAATTTGTTCAAACATTAACATATGGGAAAAAATACTTAATGTGATTATACATGCAATTTACAGGAACAGTAAATTTGAATTTGATTAGACGTTAACATTTGGAAGACAGTTTGTACGGACTGATTAGGACAATATCGGGGTGGGTCTTGGGCTGCTCAGCTCAGTCGGAAAGGTAGGTCCAGTGGATGGTGGCGTTTGAGCCTTCTGGTGTGCAAGCTGTTGTCCAGCAGGTTGATCGCTAGGTTGTTTTCGTGGTTGCTCAGCCTCTCCATGCTCATCGCTCCTCGCTCTGCTCTGAATGGTCTCGAGTACCGTCTCCACCTCCAGTTCACGGTGTAGGATTTTGTTGGTCATATAGAACGGTGCACCAGTTATCACGCGTAGGAGTTTGGATTGGAAGCTTTGTACTCTCTGGATGTTGGAGGCGCTAGCTGTACCCCAAATTTGAATTCCGTATGCCCATATTGGTTTCAGCATCGTGTTGTATAGAAGGATTTTATTTTGGAGTCTCAACTTGGACCTGCTTCCCAGGAGCCAGTTCATTTTTCCGAGCCTAGCATCCAACTACTTACGTTTATTTCGAGTATGGGGGCCCAGGTTAGACGCCTGTCCATGGTCAGTCCCAGGTACTTGGCTTCATCCGATCTGGGGATAGTTTGACCATCCAATGTTACTGATGAAAAGTTTGCCTTTTTGTTTTTCTTTTCTTAAATTCTCTGACATTTCAAAGTACTTTTTTCTGTAGTACGCTTCATTTTGCTCTTTTTTAGCTGCAATTATTCTTATTTCCATTACCAACCTGGGTTGCAGCATTTGGAAAATTCAAAATTTCAAAATCTCATACATCATAATTATTATCTTTTTCCGAGATATTCAACTTTATGTCGGTTTCTTCAAATAAGCGAAGAGTCGGTATAGCACCTGCTTTCAGATATTTTACGCGGACAAATTTTTTTTCAAAATGTAAGTTGCAAATCAACGCCTTGTCAACATTGACGTCAGATTGCAAATTACATTTTGAAACCCACTGGCGACGGACAGCATCGTTTTTAGGAAACTTAAAAAGCCGTACGGGAAAATGCTCTGAGCCATCTCTGTGGCTTCTCAGGCACGACTTAACACACTTAAGCCCACTTTCACTACCATGCATCACTTCCCCAGCAAAAATGTTGACTCCTTGACCCACAATGTTTGGCCATGAAAAGAAACTGATACAACTCAGAAATGCATTTCAAAGACCACGCAAAAGTCAAATATTGTTCGGGGGCCACATGTCGACAGAATTTCGCTGCTTGTACAAACGTACACATTTTGTTTTTTTTTTTTACTTCTTTTTAGTCTTACTAATTGAAAATTGAAATATCATATAGCCGCAATATTTCAAACGAAATTGCAGCAGCCGCAGCCCATTGAAAATTTTATCACGCAAAATTTATGCAAGAGCCTACAGCCTCAAATGGAATGAAGTGAAGTGAAGTAAAGTAAACTGAAGTGCAATCGGTTCACACGCCCACCATATGTAAGCCTTACTTTGAATTTCACACATTATTTTTTTCGGGTTGTTTTTTGTTTAAGCACTTGGTAATATACAAATAATTGCCGTTTATTATCACATGGAAGAACGCGACGAGGCGTTGCTGCATGCTCCTCACACATTTCGAGTTGGAGAGTTTGATTAATTATCTGAAATGTCAAGAAGGCAAATCTTAACAAAATGGGACAAGGCAGAACTGAAACTGTTTAAACAATTAACACCGGAAAACAACTTCTAAATTTCGATCTTCGCACTTCGCAGTTTAACAATTTTATTGAGCAAGGATATAGTTAAAAATAAATCACAAAATTTTATGTCTAATTATTTTCTGCCTATTGATTTAAAAATTGTTACGAATTCAAGTTATTTACTAATTTTTTACTCCCATGTTTGTGAGTTTGACCTAAACACCTGAAATACTGTTCAATCTATAATTGCAGGTTTTAAATTAGTAACTAAATCACAAATTAAAGAAAACTTTAATAAATTATTTCGGTGCTTAACGGAAATAGTTGTATCTAACTGTGCTCTGCACAGGTTGCAAATATATGTGTTCTGACATCATCTATAACCATTAAACATTATCCCATCAATGTGTATATTATGTATGCCCACATATACCCTTGCAGAGGGTATTATAAAATTGGTCAGATGTTTGTAACGCACAGAAGGAGATATTTCCGACCCCATAAAGTATATAAATTCTTGATCAGCATGAGAAGCTGAGCCGATATAGCCATGTCCGTCTGTCCGTCTGTGCGTATGCGTTTTACTCAGCCGTCTTAAGAGCTATCGGGATGAAATTTTTTTGGGTTTTATATTACCCGGGTAAGATAAAATATGAAAATCTTTAGGATCGAAAACTATATCATATAGCTCTAGAAGAAACATTTTTGCAAAAATTGGAGTATCCCCATGAAATTTACCAATATGATAGTATTGAATAAAATCTCAGATCCCAAAATTTGAATCTGATCTTATAAATAAAACACAAGTTACAGTCAATATAAATCGGTTTAAACGCTGCCGGCAGCGCTGCTTGCTGCCTACTACGTCATCATCAAATCAACAGAGCACACGCATACACACACACACGCAACGCTACATGAACTGTATGTGTATGCGTGCCGTGCTTTGCTTAGGGAATAATGGAAGAAGAAGAAAAAATTGTAGTTAAAAGAGAAATAATATTTTGTTTGTGAATTGATGAATAGAGTTGCAGGGCAAGAAATTTCAAAAAGGAAAAATATTATTGCCAAGTATCCTGCAAGGGTATATTAACTTCGGCATAGCCGAAGTTAGTTTCTTTCATATTTTTCAATATATTTACTTTTTTAATTATATTTAGGGCCGGGGCTAACTTCGATCGAGTCAAAGTTTGTATACCCTTGCAACTTTTTTGGTAACTCTTTCCTTACCTATAGCCATCAAAATGGAAAAACGTTTTTCCTAAAAAGGCTAAAGTTTGCGAAAGAACGGCCTTCAATCTTAGCATAAGAAATAACGAAGATATTGATCAAAGTCACTGTTTTCTACCGATCGTTCCTATGGGAGCTATATGATATAGTCACCCGATCTTTATCAAATTCGGCACAGTCATTAACAGATATATTAAACTAAACCAGGGAGCCGGGGCTAACTTCGACCGCGTCAAAGTTTGTATACCCTTGCAACTTTTATGGTAACCCTTTCCTTACCTATAGCCATCAAAGTGGAAAAACGTTTTATCTAAAAAGGCTAATGTGTCCGAAAGAACGGCCTACAATCTTAGCATAGGAAATAACGAAGATATTGATCAAAGTCACTGTTGTCCACCGATCGTTCCTATGGGAGCTATATGATATAGTAACCCGATCTTTAGCAAATTCGGCACAGTCATTAACAGATATATTAAACTAACAAATGTTTAATTTGAAAGCAATCGCGTCAAAAGTAACGAAGTTATTGACAAAAGTCACTGTTTTCGAAAGATCGTTCCTATGGGAGCTATATGATATAGTCACCCGATCTTGATCAAATTTGGCATAGTCGTTTATATGTGTAATTAACTCACCAATATTAAATTTCACGACAATATCTCAGAAAATAATGAAGTTATTGAGAAAAGTCCCTGTTCGTAACTTTGCCATTTGTATGGGTGCTATTATATAGTGATCCGATCCGACTGAATCCGAGATACACAACCCCTGCAGTATATACAAGCCTACATGCAAAATTTCAGCTCTGTAGCTTTTACGGTCTAGGAGGAGTTTGCTTTGATCCAGACGTTGCGTTGATGATTTGAACTCGTCTCGTCATGCTGATCAAGAATATATATACTTTATATGGTCGCAGATGCTTCCTTCTATGCGTTGCACACTTCTGACCAAAATTAATATACCCTTTTTGCAATTATATTTTTAATTATATTTCTTTTATTTGTATACTTAATAATATATATTTAATTAAATTTATATTTAATATATATAATTTATTTATTTAATATAATATAAACAATTTTAATAATAAGAACATTTTTTTTAGTCGTGCCCCCTCTCCTCATTTTATAGACCATCGATATCATTGAGAAAAGAGTTCTATGGCGTCAAGTTGTGTCGACCGGTTGTGTTCCTCGTGGCTGCTCGTATAAAAAGAGTATAGTTATGTAATAATTAAGTGATAAATGTATAAAGAAATAATGTTGAATAAAACTGTACGATTGATTGTGAGTAAAAACGGCCTAGAAATTCGGGAGGAAAAAGTGGGATTGCGCTAACGATCCCACAAATTGGTGTCAGAAGTGGGATTGCACTAACAGTCCCACAAATTGGTGTCAGAAGTGAGATATGTACATTTACATGGTGCATCGAACTTACGTGCAGTTAAAAGATGTTGTTAAATAAAGAACACTAATAATTAAAAAAAAAAGTTCGAAGCGAAAAATTTATTAAAATTGAGTCGCCAAAGACAGAAAAAGTTCGAAAAAAAATATGTGTTTGATTTAACCTTAATGTACAAAGAGCGGTAAAAAAACCACCGCACTTGATGAATGCTTGTATGTTAGAGAGAGACAGTGAAACGTCCAAGTTCAAGTGAGAATGAAAAGTGTGGAGGTGCGAACAGAATAGAGAGAACCCTGAAGTTTGCGTGGCAAAGAGGCAGAAAGCGCAAAGAGATTGACGATCGTTGAAATTTTGCAAAAATTTACGTGACAATGAGGCTGGCATAGCGTAATTTTTGTATATGTGTTTGAGAATCGTCGTGGGAACTATTCACTGAGATGGTAGATTTATGTGGGAAATTCTTGAGAATTGGCGGCAAGCGAAGCTTGTACAAATTGGCGGCAAGAGAAGCTACAACAATTGGCGGCAAGAGCGAGAAAGCATTAGACGCACAAGTTTGGCGGCGTCACTGGGAAAATTTTGTACAAGAGGGAGACATCGGCATTGGCGTCACGAGTGAGACATCTGCATTGGCGTCACGAGCGAGACATCGTTAGTGAGAGCATTCGTGAAAGATCGACATATCAACAGAATTGGCGCCAATAAACGGCGTTGGTGAGACAACACGAGCGAGCGAGTTAATTAACATTATGTTTACAGAACGAAAGACGTTATAATTTAAATTGAGTTGATGCAATCATTAAATTAAATCAATATAAATTTATGTCAAAATTATAACTAATAATTTAAAGATTGTCTTGAATAAAAGTAAAGTAACTGAATGTTGATTCAAAAGTAAAGTAAATTAATGTTGATTCAAAAGTAAAGTAAATAAATTTGGAAGAAAGGGAAAATTAAATTACTAACAATAGAGTAAGATTATACTTTTGTAAAATATATTTAAATTTCAGCTGTAACGACTAAGCCACGACGAATATAAAATGAATAGAGACAAAGTATTAAGTTTAAATATAAATGAGCTCAAAGCAAAGTTGGCAAAAGGTATAAAATTGCATTAACAATCCAGATGTTTACTTATTTTTAAATACAAATATGGGTCGAAAAAAGTCATTATAGAAATTTTAAAAAATTTCTAGAATCGTTGTCAATTGTAATGCAAAAAAAATCAATATATACGTAAGCCTTATTTTTTTTTCATATGCTTTGTCCTCCTCTTTCTTCACCTTAACCAAAACTTTTTGATCAGCTCTCGGGGATGTTTATTAACGATTTTCTTGAACCTTTCCAGTTGATCGACCTTAGCTGTGGCCTTAAGCCATTCTTTTTTATTTCTTATTTTTTGTACTTCTTTACCAACTGACTTCAGGCTTTTGACCGCCATTTTTTTCACGTTATCGGCCACACTACGTTTTTTCTTGATACTCCTTGGTTTGGAAGTCGGACTTTTAGTGAGTGGGCGTACCTCACGGGAAACGTGGCCAAAAGGATCCATCACCATTACTTTCGTATTAGGGGAAATTAGCGCCTTCTTCTCTTCGATCTTAGGTTTAACTTTGTCCGCTATAAAACCTTGGAATTTTAGACGAGCATTAAATTTAGCACATTTTGGTGCATCCTTTCACTTTGGCTTCGGCTTCATAATTTGGATGCGCCAATCTATCGCCATTTTAGGAACCTTCAGTTTTTGAGCAAATTTTTTAAACTTGCCGTTGCCGGGTTTATTAAAGTTAGGCCAGTCAGGATTGGGCATTTTTATTTGAAATTTGTTTTTACTTGAAATTTGTTTTAATTATTAGAACTATACTCTCGAGCACGATTTTCTAGAATGTGAAGTATGGAAGTAGGAAATGAGGCAGGTAAACTAGGCAAATGGACATGGCCTACTTTTCACTTTTCATTTTTCACTTTCCCGCCTACTGCCTTTGTCGGTCAGTGTCTGATCAGGATTTCATAATAATCTTTCTATTAACATCTTTTAGATGTGATTCCATTAAATATTATATTTAAGTCTAATATATTATGTATTAATTTTATTTCTATGAATGGTTAACAGTAAAATACTGATTATAGTCTATAATCTAGTTGTATTTACAGTGGAATATTGAGTGGAATGGCTTTTAAGTGGCTCCACAATACCCGCAAGACCAGATTTATTCGATTGATGAGGATAGAGCACACGTTCTTTAAAAAATCGAATTAAATGGAATAAGTTCGATTGTTACCATAACAACTTAGGAAAGCTTTTGGGGTTACTTCCTAATTATTACATATTTGGGCCTATTCAAGATAAACCTTTCCACCATTTACTTGGATATTCTTGCATCTACTTCTTATTCTAAGTACCAAGTAAAAAAATATAACTTATAATCAATTATACATATCGTCTTCTGTCACTGCTCAAATGTAAAAATGTACATCAGTCAGCTAGTTAGAAAAATTGGCCATGTCCGCCTGTTTCTAGCGCTATGGAAGCAATAGCTAATTGGATGAAATCCGGTCCTAAATAAGATAAGCTTCTCGGGACGCCCAATCGAACTACCAAACAACCAAATTTCCCCATTGTAAAGAGCAAAAGATATAAAATTGCATTAAAATAGAAATATGGGTCGAAAAAAGTCATTGTATAAATTTTACAAAATTTGTAGAATCGTTGTCAATTCTAATGCAAAAAAATTCAACATATACGTAAGCCTTATTTTCTTTCATATGCTTTGTCCTCCTCTTTCTTCACCTTAACCAAAACTTTTTGGTCATTTCTAGCGATATTTATCTTGGTGTCCTCTTCGGATGGCCAGCTCTCTTTTCTTGAACTTTTCCAGTTCATCGACCTTAGCTGCGGCCTTAAGCCATTCTTTTTATTTCTTATTTTTTGTACTTCTTTACCAACTGACTTCAGGATTTTGACCGCCATTTTTTTCACATTATCGGCCACACGACGTTTTTTCTTGATAATCCTTGGTTTCGAAGTCGGACTTCTAGTGAGTGGGCGTACCTCACGCCAAAAGGAGCCATCACCATTACTTTCGTATTAGGGGAAATTACCGCCTTCTTCGCTTCGATCTTAGGTTTAACTTTGTCCGCTTTAAAACCTTGGAATTTCGGACGAGCATTCAATTTAGCACATTTTGGTGCATCCTTCCACTTTGGCTTCGGCCTCATAATTTGGATGCGCCAATCTAAGGCCATCTTTGGAACCTTCAGTTTTTGGGCAAATTTTTTTAACTTGCCGTTTCCGGGCTTATTAAAGTTAGGCCAGTCAGGATTGGGCATTTTTACTTGAAATTTGTTTTTACTTGAAATTTGTTTTAATTATTAGAACTAAACTCTCAAGCACGATTTTCTAGAATGTGAAATATAGAAGTAGGAAATGAGGCAGGTAAACAAGGCAAATGGACATGGCCTACTTTTCACTTTTCATTTTTCACTTTCCCGCCTACTGCCCTTTTCGGTCAGTGTCAGATCAGGATTTCATAATAATCTTTCTATTAACATCTTTAGATGTGATTCCATTAAATATTATATTTAAGTCTAAGATATTATGTCTTAATTATATTTTAATATTATATTTAAGTCTAATATATTATGTCTTAATTTTATTTCTATGAATGGTTAACAGTAAAATACTGATTTAAGTCTATAATCTAGTTGTATTTACAGTGGAATATTGAGGGAATGGCTTTTAAGTGGCTCCACAATACCCGCAAGACCAGATTTATTCGATCCATGAGGATAAAGCACGTTCTTTAAAAAATCGAATTAAACACTTATTCCATTGTTACCATAACAACTTAGGAAAGCTTTTGGGGTTACTTCCTAATTATTACATATTTGGGCCTATTCAAGATAAACCTTTCCACCATTTACTTGGATATTCGTGCATCTAATATAATTATATTGTAAACTCTCTACTTTTTCGGTTATTAATCCCTTGGGATTATCCTGACATTTGATCAACCTCGATCATACAATATAACATACAACATACAATATACATGTACAAAAACTGCTTATCAAATACATATTACAAACAGAAACTCACAGTTTTATCTCACGCATGCATCCACGGCTTGAGTCGGGCTGATTCTAAGATACCTTTGTAGGGCATTTGAGTAAGTTGACAATCGTCAATATCAGTGACTTCGTAACGGTCATTTGGAAGAACTCGAATTATCTTATAAGGACCACGGTACTTAGGAGCGAACTTTTTGCACGATCCGGGAGTGACATCAACATTGCGAATGGCAAAAAAATCATTGACTCTATAGGATAAAGGTGCCTTATGCCTTAAAGCGTACCGCTTTTCATTGCGCTTCTGCGATAATTGAATTTTCTTGCCTCTTCCCTAGTGGCCTCAAGGTTACAGCAGTTTTCTGAACTAAATTTCTCGTCAAGATGCTCGGTTAATTCGTCTACTAAGGGGCCTCGCTGATCGCAACCAAACAACAACATTGACGGAGTTTTACCGGTACTACACTGCACTAAGTTATTAATAGCGAACTCCACACGATTAATAGCGAACTCCACACATTAACTAATAGGGCTAAAGGTTCTGACAGCTTTCCCAACATTGGTGTCATCACACGGTTCACACGCTCGACCTGCCCATTGGCTTGAGGGGCAGCAGTCGCTACTTAATGTGGTCAATATTTCGGTTTTCTACAAATTCAGCAAACTCAAACGACGTAAAACAAGTACCTCTATCGGATATAACTCTTCTTGCTCGGCTATAATAATCAAAATATTTATACCCTTGCAAAAAGGGTATATTAATTTTGGTCAGAAGTGTGCGACGCTTAGAAGGAAGCATTTCCGACCATATAAAGTATATATATTCTTGATCAGTATGACGAGACGAGTTCATATAGCCATGTCCGTCCGTCCGTCCGTCCGTCCGTCCATCCGTCCGTCTGTCCGTCTGTCCATCTGTCCGTCCGTCTGGATCAACGCAAACTCCTCCTAGACCGTTGGAGCAACAGAGTTGAAATTTTGCATGTAGGCTTGTATATACTGCAGGGGTTGTATATGTCGGATTCACCGGATCGGACCACTATATCATATAGCTCCCATACAAATGCCAAAGTCACGAACAGTGACTTTTCCCAATAACTTCGTTATTTTTTTAGCTATTGTCGTGAAATTGAATATTGGTGAGTTAATTACATATATAAGCGACTGTGCTAAATTTGATCAAGATCGGGTGACTATACCATATAGCTCCCATAGGAACGATCCTTCAAAAACAGTGACTTTTGTCAATAATTTCGTTACTTTTGACGCGATTGCTTTCAAATTAAACATTTGTTAGTTTAATATATCTGTTAATGACTGTGCCGGGTCGGGTTACTATATCATATAGCTCCTATAGGATCGATCGGTTGAAAACAGTGACCTTGATCAATATCTTAGTTTTTTCCTATGCTAAGATTGTAGGCCGTTCTTTCGCAAACATTAACCTTTTTAGCTTGAACGTTTTTCCATTTTGATTGCTATAGGTAAGGATAGAGTGAGCATAAAAGTAGGCCCTCTGGTTTTCTAATGCGGCGGTAACTTCTTTGGTACTAGTGGAATTTACGGGATACAATTTCACAAACTTTGTAAATGCGTCAATCACTACTAAAAGGTGCATTCTTTTCGATGTAACACTCGGTAAGGGACCTAAGTGGTCAACATGAATAGTATCAAATGGAATCGGACTTTTCGGAATACTATGCAAGGTTCTATTATGTATAGTTCTTGGAACACTATGTAGAATACACGGCAGACAAACTTTTATAAACGACTCAGCCTTTGGATTCATTAAGGGGAACCAGTACTTTTCTTTCAAGTTGTTTACACATTTATCAACGCCTAAGTGACCTAGTTTCTCGTGACACCTTCTTATTAATTCCCCTTGCATGCGAGCCGGTGCACACCAACACAGTCTTTCCTTAGCATTTCTTTTGTACACTATACCATCTATTAACTCAAATCCAACATCATTGCCTTTTTCTAAATTTTCTCTTAGTTTACGGATATCCGGATCTCTTATTTGTTCTGACTGCAATAATAAATCAACATCTTGCGGCGACGCACCCACTACACCAACCAGCTTTGCCGACTCATTTCGATCGAGCTGGTCACTTCTTTCGCTTTGGTTACTCAATCTCGGATCAACAGAACTTTCATTTAAAGAAACGCAAGGTTTATTCTTAACCAGTTTTAACCGACTTCTTTCTAAACATAGCTCACACAGCCTGAAACAACTCTTCGCTAAATGAACACACGGGTTTGTCCCAAACGGTCCTAAATAATTCTTCCCTAAAGGAGCACATGGTTTTATTTTACACGGGCTTATCTCACACGGGTCTATCTTACACGGGTTTGTCTCACACGGGTCTATCTCACAGGAATTTATCTCACACGGGTTTTTCTCACAGGGTTTTATCTCACACGGTTTTATGTCACACGGGTCTATTTCACACGGTTTTGTCTCAAACGGTTTTATCTCACACGGGTCTATCTCACACGGTGTTGTCTCAAACGGTTTTATCTCACACGGGTCTATCTCACACGGTTATGTCTCAAACGGGTCTATCTCACACGGTTTTGTCTCAAACTTGTCTATCTCACACGGTTTTAAATAATTCTTCCCTAAAGAAGCACACAGCTTGGTCAAATCTCTACCAGACTCACACGGTTTAACGCAACTTTCCTCAAAAGTAATATACGGTTCACAAGGTTCAATTGGGGCATTCTGGTCTCTCTTCACTAATAAATCGCAAGGATCAAAATCACCTTCTACAATATTCTCTAACAACTCGGTTTGCCGACTTAATGCGTCTACATGGCCCATATTTGAACCGGGTCTATGAGCAATGGTATAATCAAAGTTTTCCAATTCCAACGACCACCGCGCAGTGCGGGGATTTATTGATTTTTTACTCAAGGTTTGGACCAATGAATTACAATCGGTAACGATCAAAAGTCTGTGTTCTAATTAAACGCGAAATCGGCGCACGGCATATATTATGGCCAAAGTTTCAAGTTCAAAACTATGATAACGGTACTCGGCGGCTGTCGCTTTTCGCGAATAATAAGAGACTGGATGCATTTGCCATCAGTCTGTCTTTGCATCAAAGAGGCACCAAAGCCATTTGAACTGGCGTCAGTATGCAACTCGGTTTCGTATTCGGCGGATCTTAATGTGAGAAATACGTTTTTAGCGGTTTTGTTCATCGGAAATGGACCACCTTGTTTAAGCAACTCAGTTATCGGTTTAGCTATGCGGGAGAAATTCGGAACAAATTTACGGAAATAAGAGAATAATCCTAAGCACGAGTGTAATGCTTTGCTGTTAAGTGGTTCTGGGTATTCTTGAATAGCTTTTAAATGTGTATTATTTGGTAAAATTCCCTTACTGAATTTTTCATATCATATGAAAATATATCATAACGTATGGGATTTATTTAATATCGCCCATATATATGAAAAAAAAAAAAATTTACTCAACATTCAAAATTTCTCATATCATATGAAAATATATCATAACGTATGCGATTTATTTAATATCGCCCATTTATATGAAAAAAAAAAATTTACTCAACATTTAAAATTTTTCATATCATATGAAAATATATCATAACGTATGGGATTTATTTAATATCGCCCATATATATGAAAAAAAAAAATTTACTCAACATTCAAAATTTCTCATATCATATGAAAATATATCATAACGTATGCGATTTATTTAATATCGCCCATTTATATGAAAAAAAAAAAAATTTACTTAACATTTAAAATTTTTCATATCATATGAAAATATATATCATAAGATTTAAGATCTATCCCGAGGACAATTATTAAATTTGTTCAAACATTAACATATGGGAAAAAATACTTAATGTGATTATACATGCAATTTACAGGAACAGTAAATTTGAATTTGATTAGACGTTAACATTTGGAAGACAGTTTGTACGGACTGATTAGGACAATATCGAGGTGGGTCTTGGGCTGCTCAGCTCAGTCGGAAAGGTAGGTCCAGTGGATGGTGGCGTTTGAGCCTTCTGGTGTGCAAGCTGTTGTCCAGCAGGTTGATCGCTAGGTTGTTTTCGTGGTTGCTCAGCCTCTCCATGCTCATCGCTCCTCGCTCTGCTCTGAATGGTCTCGAGTACCGTCTCCACCTCCAGTTCACGGTGTAGGATTTTGTTGGTCATATAGAACGGTGCACCAGTTATCACGCGTAGGAGTTTGGATTGGAAGCTTTGTACTCTCTGGATGTTGGAGGCGCTAGCTGTACCCCAAATTTGAATTCCGTATGCCCATATTGGTTTCAGCATCGTGTTGTATAGAAGGATTTTATTTTGGAGTCTCAACTTGGACCTGCTTCCCAGGAGCCAGTTCATTTTTCCGAGCCTAGCATCCAACTACTTACGTTTATTTCGAGTATGGGGGCCCAGGTTAGACGCCTGTCCATGGTCAGTCCCAGGTACTTGGCTTCATCCGATCTGGGGATAGTTTGACCATCCAATGTTACTGATGAAAAGTTTGCCTTTTTGTTTTTCTTTTCTTAAATTCTCTGACATTTCAAAGTACTTTTTTCTGTAGTACGCTTCATTTTGCTCTTTTTTAAGGCAATTTGCACAAAATTCAATTTGTGTCTCAATAGAGCTGCAATCATTCTTATTTCCATTACCAACCTGGGTTGCAGCATTTGGAAAATTCAAAATTTCAAAATCTCATACATCATAATTATTATCTTTTTCCGAGATATTCAACTTTATGTCGGTTTCTTCAAATAAGCGAAGAGTCGGTATAGCACCTGCTTTCAGATATTTTACGCGGACAAATTTTTTTTCAAAATGTAAGTTGCAAATCAACGTCTGTCAACATTGACGTCAGATTGCAAATTACATTTTGAAACCCACTGGCGACGGACAGCATCGTTTTTAGGAAACTTAAAAAGCCGTACGGGAAAATGCTCTGAGCCATCTGTGTGGCTTCTCAGGCACGACTTAACACACTTAAGCCCACTTTCACTACCATGCATCACTTCCCCAGCAAAAATGTTGACTCCTTGACCCACAATGTTTGGCCATGAAAAGAAACTGATACAACTCAGAAATGCATTTCAAAGACCACGCAAAAGTCAAATCTTGTTCGGGGGCCACATGTCGACAGAATTTCGCTGCTTGTACAAACGTACACATTTTGTTTTTTTTTTTACTTCTTTTTAGTCTTACTAATTGAAAATTGAAATATCATATAGCCGCAATATTTCAAACGAAATTGCAGCAGCCGCAGCCCATTGAAAATTTTATCACGCAAAATTTATGCAAGAGCCTACAGCCTCAAATGGAATGAAGTGAAGTGAAGTAAAGTAAACTGAAGTGCAATCGGTTAACACGCCCACCATATGTAAGCCTTACTTTGAATTTCACACATTATTTTTTTCGGTTTGTTTTTTGTTTAAGCACTTGGTAATATACAAATAATTGCCGTTTATTGTCACATGCAAGAACACGACGAGGCGTTGCTGCATGAACCTCACACATTTCGAGTTGGAGAGTTTGATTAATTATCTGAAATGTCAAGAAGGCAAATCTTAACAAAATGGGACAAGGCAGAACTGAAACTGTTTAAACAATTAACACCGGAAAACAACTTCTAAGGTTCGATCTTCGCACTTCGCAGTTTAAAAATTTTATTGAGCAAGGATATAGTTAAAAATAAATCACAAAATTTTATGTCTAATTATTTTCTGCCTATTGATTTAAAAATTGTTACGAATTCAAGTTATTTACTAATTTTTTACTCCCATGTTTGTGAGTTTGACCTAAACACCTGAAATACTGTTCAATCTATAATTGCAGGTTTTAAATTAGTAACTAAATCACAAATTAAAGAAAACTTTAATAAATTATTTCGGTGCTTAACGGAAATAGTTGTATCTAACTGTGCTCTGCACAGGTTGCAAATATATGTGTTCTGACATCATCTATAACCATTAAACATTATCCCATCAATGTGTATATTATGTATGCCCACATATACCCTTGCAGAGGGTATTATAAAATTGGTCAGATGTTTGTAACGCACAGAAGGAGATATTTCCGACCCCATAAAGTATATAAATTCTTGATCAGCATGAGAAGCTGAGCCGATATAGCCATGTCCGTCTGTCCGTCTGTGCGTATGCGTTTTACTCAGCCGTCTTAAGAGCTATCGGGATGAAATTTTTTTGGGTTTTATATTACCCGGGTAAGATAAAATATGAAAATCTTTAGGATCGAAAACTATATCATATAGCTCTAGAAGAAACATTTTTGCAAAAATTGGAGTATCCCCATGAAATTTACCAATATGATAGTATTGAATAAAATCTCAGATCCCAAAATTTGAATCTGATCTTATAAATAAAACACAAGTTACAGTCAATATAAATCGGTTTAAACGCTGCCGGCAGCGCTGCTTGCTGCCTACTACGTCATCATCAAATCAACAGAGCACACGCATACACACACACACGCAACGCTACATGAACTGTATGTGTATGCGTGCCGTGCTTTGCTTAGGGAATAATGGAAGAAGAAGAAAAAATTGTAGTTAAAAGAGAAATAATATTTTGTTTGTGAATTGATGAATAGAGTTGCAGGGCAAGAAATTTCAAAAAGGAAAAATATTATTGCCAAGTATCCTGCAAGGGTATATTAACTTCGGCATAGCCTAAGTTAGTTTCTTTCATATTTTTCAATATATTTACTTTTTTAATTATATTTAGGGCCGGGGCTAACTTCGATCGAGTCAAAGTTTGTATACCCTTGCAACTTTTTTGGTAACTCTTTCCTTACCTATAGCCATCAAAATGGAAAAACGTTTTCCTAAAAAGGCTAAAGTTTGCGAAAGAACGGCCTTCAATCTTAGCATAAGAAATAACGAAGATATTGATCAAAGTCACTGTTTTCCACCGATCGTGACTATGGGAGCTATATGATATAGTCACCCGATCTTTATCAAATTCGGCACAGTCATTAACAGATATATTAAACTAAACCAGAGAGCCGGGGCTAACTTCGACCGCGTCAAAGTTTGTATACCCTTGCAACTTTTATGGTAACCCTTTTCTATAGCCATCAAAGTGGAAAAACGTTCAAGCTAAAAAGGCTAATGTGTCCGAAAGAACGGCCTACAATCTTAGCATAGGAAATAACGAAGATATTGATCAAAGTCACTGTTGTCCACCGATCGTTCCTATGGGAGCTATATGATATAGCTACCCAATCCTTATCAAATTTGGCACAGTCATTAACAGATATATTAAACTAATAAATGTTTAATTTGAAAGCAATCGCGTCAAAAGTAACGAAGTTACTTACGAAGTTACGAAAGTCACTGTTTTCGAAAGATCGTTCCTATGGGAGCTATATGATATAGTCACCCGATCTTGATCAAATTTGGCATAGTCGTTTATATGTGTAATTAACTCACCAATATTAAATTTCACGACAATATCTCAGAAAATAATGAAGTTATTGAGAAAAGTCCCTGTTCGTAACTTTGCCATTTGTATGGGTGCTATTATATAGTGATCCGATCCGACTGAATCCGAGATATACAACCCCTGCAGTATATACAAGCCTACATGCAAAATTTCAGCTCTGTAGCTCTTACGGTCTAGGAGGAGTTTGCTTTGATCCAGACGTTGCGTTGATGATTTGAACTCGTCTTGTCATGCTGATCAAGAATATATATACTTTATATGGTCGCAGATGCTTCCTTCTATGCGTTGCACACTTCTGACCAAAATTAATATACCCTTTTTGCAATTATATTTTTAATTATATTTCTTTTATTTGTATACTTAATAATATATATTTAATTAAATTTATATTTAATATATATAATTTATTTATTTAATATAATATAAACAATTTTAATAATAAGAACATTTTTTTAGTCGTGCCCCCTCTCCTCATTTTATAGACCATCGATATCATTGAGAAAAGAGTTCTATGGCGTCAAGTTGTGTCGACCGGTTGTGTTCCTCGTGGCTGCTCGTATAAAAAGAGTATAGTTATGTAATAATTAAGTGATAAATGTATAAAGAAATAATGTTGAATAAAACTGTACGATTGATTGTGAGTAAAAACGGCCTAGAAATTCGGGAGGAAAAAGTGGGATTGCGCTAACGATCCCACAAATTGGTGTCAGAAGTGGGATTGCACTAACAGTCCCACAAATTGGTGTCAGAAGTGAGATATGTACATTTACATGGTGCATCGAACTTACGTGCAGTTAAAAGATGTTGTTAAATAAAGAACACTAATAATTAAAAAAAAAAAAGTTCGAAGCGAAAAATTTATTAAAATTGAGTCGCCAAAGACAGAAAAAGTTCGAAAAAAAATATGTGTTTGATTTAACCTTAATGTACAAAGAGCGGTAAAAAAACCACCGCACTTGATGAATGCTTGTATGTTAGAGAGAGACAGTGAAACGTCCAAGTTCAAGTGAGAATGAAAAGTGTGGAGGTGCGAACAGAATAGAGAGAACCCTGAAGTTTGCGTGGCAAAGAGGCAGAAAGCGCAAAGAGATTGACGATCGTTGAAATTTTGCAAAAATTTACGTGACGATGAGGCTGGCATAGCGTAATTTTTGTAAATGTGTTTGAGAATCGTCGTGGGAACTATTCACTGAGATGGTAGATTTATGTGGGAAATTCTTGAGAATTGGCGGCAAGCGAAGATTGTACAAATTGGCGGCAAGAGAAGCTACAACAATTGGCGGCAAGAGCGAGAAAGCATTAGACGCACAAGTTTGGCGGCGTTACTGCGAAAAATTTGTACAAGAGGGAGACATCGGCATTGGCGGCAAGAGCAAGAAAGCATTAGACTCACAAGTTTGGCGGCGTCACTGGGAAAATTTTGTACAAGAGGGAGACATCGGCATTGGCGTCACGAGTGAGACATCTGCATTGGCGTCACGAGCGAGACATCGTTAGTGAGAGCATTCGTGAAAGATCGACATATCAACAGAATTGGCGCCAATAAACGGCGTTGGTGAGACAACACGAGCGAGCGAGTTAATTAACATTATGTTTACAGAACGAAAGACGTTATAATTTAAATTGAGTTGATGCAATCATTAAATTAAATCAATATAAATTTATGTCAAAATTATAACTAATAATTTAAAGATTGTCTTGAATAAAAGTAAAGTAACTGAATGTTGATTCAAAAGTAAAGTAAATTAATGTTGATTCAAAAGTAAAGTAAATAAATTTGGAAGAAAGAGAAAATTAAATTACTAACAATAGAGTAAGATTATACTTTTGTAAAATATATTTAAATTTCAGCTGTAACGAGTAAGCCACGACGAATATAAAATGAATAGAGACAAAGTATTAAGTTTAAATATAAATGAACTCAAAGCAAAGTTGGCCAGTTTGAATTTGGCAATAACTGGTAGAAACCAATCGTTGCAAGATCGTCTTCTCGAACATTTCAGTTTGGTGGCTGACGAAGTCGAGGTTGAATCCGAAAGTGATGAAGCGGGATCATTTCAGTCTACGGCACCAACTGCAGTTAGAAATAATTTTACTTATATGTATAATCAATTATACATATCTATTTCTGTCACTGCTCAAGCGTAAAATGTGGATCAGTCTGCTAGCTAGAAAAATTGGCCATGTCCGCCTGTTTTTAGCTCACTGAAAGCAATAGCTAATTGGATGAATTCCGGTCCTAAATAAGGTGAGCTCCTCGGGACGCCCAATCGAACTACCAAACAACCAAATTTCCCCATTGTAAAGAGCAAAAGGTATAAAATTGCATTAACAATCCAGATGTTTACTTATTTTTAAATACAAATATGGGTCGAAAAAAGTCATTATAGAAATTTTAAAAAATTTCTAGAATCGTTGTCAATTCTAATGCAAGAAAAATCAATATATACGTAAGCCTTATTTTTTTTTCATATGCTTTGTCCTCCTCTTTCTTCACCTTAACCAAAACTTTTTGATCAGCTCTCGGGGATGTTTATTAACGATTTTCTTGAACCTTTCCAGTTGATCGACCTTAGCTGTGGCCTTAAGCCATTCTTTTTTATTTCTTATTTTTTGTACTTCTTTACCAACTGACTTCAGGCTTTTGACCGCCATTTTTTTCACGTTATCGGCCACACTACGTTTTTTCTTGATACTCCTTGGTTTGGAAGTCGGACTTCTGGTGAGTGGGCGTACCTCACGGGAAACGTGGCCAAAAGGAGCCATCACCATTACTTTCGTATGAGGGGAAATTACCGCCTTCTTCGCTTTAACTTTGTCCGCTTTAAAACCTTGGAATTTTGGACGAGCATTAAATTTAGCACATTTTGGTGCATCCTTCCACTTTGGCTTCGGCTTCATAATTTGGTTGCGCCAATCTGTCGCCATTTTAGGAACCTTCTGTTTTTGAGCAAATTTTTTAAACTTGCCGTTTCCGGGTTTATTAAAGTTAGGCCAGTCAGGATTGGGCATTTTTATTTGAAATTTGTTTTTACTTGAAATTTGTTTTAATTATTAGAACTTTACTCTCGAGCACGATTTTCTAGAATGTGAAATATGGAAGTAGGAAATGAGGCAGGTAAACTAGGCAAATGGACATGGCCTACTTTTCACTTTCCCGCCTACTGCCTTTGTCGGTCAGTGTCTGATCAGGATTTCATAATAATCTTTCTATTAACATCATTTAGATGTGATTCCATTAAATATTATATTTAAGTCTAATATATTATGTCTTAATTTTATTTCTATGAATGGTTAACAGTAAAATACTGATTATAGTCTATAATCTAGGTGTATTTACAGTGGAATATTGAGGGAATGGCTTTTAAGTGGCTCCACAACACCCGCAAGACCAGATTTATTCGATTGATGAGGATAAAGTACGTTCTTTAAAAAATCGAATTAAACACTTATTCCATTGTTACCATAACAACTTAGGAAAGCTTTTGGGGTTACTTCCTAATTATTACATATTTGGGCCTATTCAAGATAAACCTTTCCACCATTTACTTGGATATTCGTGCATCTAATATAATTATATTGTAAACTCTCTACTTTTTCTACTTATACAATATATATATACAAATACTGCTTATCAAATACAAATTAAACACTTCCTTCACTCACGGGTTAAAAAAATGAATTTTTATTTATAAAGTCACTTTTATTACAATACAATATGTTAATATTATAACTGAAAGATGCTGACTTTGGTGAGCGAATTCGGCGGAGTTTAAGCGAAGTTACCGGTTGGTTTGTACTTAGGCTCAAGACTGATTTGCTATGGTTCAATTATGTTGGATGAAGGCTTGGGTAATCGACGTCGTCGCAGGCGGCGGCGTTGGCTGAGTCCAATAGTCCACTTTAAGTGCGTGGGACCATTCTTTGTTTACACAAGTGTTCAGGACCATTCTTTGTTTATTGCCGAAATTTGTGGCGTGATTCTGCGTATGCACCGAACCCGACACCATTCTTCTAAGGCCTGGGAAAATGGGGTGCAGGCTTATTGTTTATCCTAGCGATCGGACTGTTACTTGAGATTGGCGATCATGCGACAAATGGGCATGTGACGATTGAGTGGGGTTGACCAATGGGTATTGCATGTGATGATGAAATAGGGTTGGCCAATGGGCATGCGGTTAATGGGCATGTGTTGACGGACTTGGGTCTATGGCTTCTATGTTATGGTATGAGTTGTGATAGAAGTGCTTAACTCCTCCCCCTTTAAGTGCGGACGTCCTCGGTCGCAACAACATATTGGACGGGCCCGATTGAGACTTCCATTGGTGGACCATGGTTGCCTGTTCCGTGGCTGCAGTATTTTTTAATGATGCAATATGTTATCATCGCAGCTGCTAGAAGAGTTAGAATAATCCAGTTTGACGAAGACATAATCAAGTTGTTTCTTTGGATACGCTCCAGATTATTAGTATTATTGATGTGTAACTCCTTGATCATTTCCAGCGATAGCTTTTCGCCTCTCTGCTGCTTATTTGATAGTAACTGTAACAGCGGTGGTTGAACCTCGGCTTCAAAGCGTGTCTTCACAATATACCAGGAGTCTTCTATTATGACTGTCGCGTTTTCCGCTTGGATTATGAAGGTGCCTTCTAGGGTGATGTTTTCTCCATTGATGCTGATGTCCCCTTGGAATTGGTTCAGCAGCAAGGTACCGGGCATTATTTCTGAATGAGATTTTACGTGCTGATTGTTGATGACCTTACATTGGGGATTCCTTCTTTGCAAGTAGGCTCCTATACATTTACTGTTTTCTAAATTAGTCAGATCTTCCAGTTTACAAATTGTCTTACCATTATGAATTTTACAATTACTCTTATTGGTTAACCCGAAATATTTCTTGTTACATTTCATTATGTTTTCATAGTCTATTTCTTCTATAAATTTTTGATATTTAATTGGTATTGCTAGGATTTGTTTACAAATTTCATTAATTACTCTGGGAAGGCTAACAATATAAAGGAGTGATTTACCATCTGAGGCTACACTGACCTCAGCAAACTCTATTAATTCTTCAATGTTTATAAATGTTAAACTTTCTTCTTTAATTGTTTCGATGAAATCTATTTCGGTAGAGGATAATATTAGTGAATTTACTGTATTGGCCTTGGCCCAATCGATTGCATAGATAATATTTGTTATTTCTTCTCTTAGAAGACTCAATTTAAATTTGGTTATTTCAATTTCTTTTGACTTATTGTTAGATTCGGGTTTACCTCTAATTAATATGGTATTAGTTATTTTAATTAAATCATTTATCTTATTCTCTATTAGATTATTAATTACGACCTGCCGATTATTGTTTACCAATTGTTCATTGATCTTATTTACCACAATCATATGATCTTCGTGATCAGGTGTGCCCGCTAACCATTTCCACGCCGTGCCAAGTATATCAAGCGACCTTTTGTTTCTAAACTGCATCGGCTGAAGCCTCCTCAGTTCATTCTGTATCCGCGTTATCTCATAGGCCAAAAAGGCTGATACGGACTTAGGTTTGTCGAATTTTTGACGACTTCTTTTAAAACGGATATGGACATTTGATATTTTTCTAGTTCGATGACATGGACGATTTTAAAGGTTCCATTCTGGCGCGCGGCTAACCCGGTTTCCAACATGACCACTCTTGACTTAGTGTAGTCTAATATGGTTGTGTGACCCCAGCAAAGTGGTAACATAAGCAATCTGTCGGAAGAGGATGTTTATCAATATTTCAAGTGGTTTTTATAAACTATCCTGCCTGACCTGGTTTTAATTTTGGTATTAAGATCTTCGGCTACTATTTCTTTTTTGTATCTAGACGTTAGTTTCGAACCTAATCGTTTATTAATCCTAACGTAGATGGTTTCACCTGGATCGTAAATTTTTATGGGTTTTTTTGTTTTGTTATGGTACCCTAGGTCTTTGTTTTGTTTCTTTAAGATGTTTTCCGAAATCTTTTCCCTTTCGAGTGCTAATTTTTCTGGTGTATGGATTAAATTTGTTGCGAAAAATGCTTCTATTGGCTTTTTATTGGTTGTACTGTGGATTGTTTTATTGTATTCATCCACAGCCTTGAATATTAAATCCTCAAATTCCATTTCGGGGTGCTCTAGCTTCAAGCATCTCATTATTTCCGTATATGTGGAATGAAATCTTTCTATTTGGCCGTTGCTGGATGAAGTATAAGGTGGGGTAGTGTGGACTTGTATCCCTAACTGGTTATTTAAAAGAAATTTGATTGATGCAGAATTTAAAGCTTTTTCGTTATCCATTACCACGGTTTTCGTCATACCGAAGGCTATCAATAACTCACGTAAGGGCACTTTAAGATGTTCTGCTGCTTTTGAGTTTACGAGTTTAACTTGCGCATACTTAGAAAATTTGTCTATGGCTGTTAGAATGATCTTATTTTGGGTGGAATATAAATCTATATGAATTATTTCGCCTGGATATGTCGGAATAGGGGTTGGTTGTATTTCTTGATTCGGAGGGTGTCGTTGATACTTTGAGAGTTTACATGTTTGGCAAGAGTTTACTATTGCTTCTACTTTTTTCTTCATACCTGGGAAAAAATACTCAGATAAAATTTGCTTTTTATTTTCGATGGAATTTCTATGTGCTCTAAGGTGTTCTTTAATTATGATTTCTTGTTCTTGGGTCTGATCATGGACATCTACAGTTTGAATTTGGGTGAATCTTGCCTTGTAATTCCTAAAATGCTCCGGAAAAATTTGTTGAATTTTACCCATGATACTTTCAGAAGTGAAAATACCATTTACTATTCTCGGATCCATCTTTTCTTTTAGAATAGTTACAAGATCGTTTTCAGAATAATTACTTCTCACTATTGTATGTCTGTGGTATGTGGGGAATGGTATTTCGAAAGTGGTGGATTCGTTATCACCAGTGAGGATAAACAATTGGTTTTTAAAGACATTGATGGGTACTTCCATTGCTGGAATGAGTTCATGCCCTGAGCTTTCATCACTGTGGACTGTAGCTGTCGTACTACTAGCATTTATGTTAGTAGGGTTCCTAGAGAGTGCGTCTGCTACGACATTTGAGCTACCCGGTTTATATTTCAACTCGTAGTTGTATTCCTCCAGGTAACTTTTCCATTTCTTCAGCTTTATGTTGTTATTTTTTGGGCTGAGAGCATAAGTGAGAGTCTGGTGGTCGGTGTAAATGATCACCTTGGACTTGCCGTATACATACATTCTTAGCTTATCCAATGCCCATACTATTGCTAGCATTTCTCTTTCATTTGTGGCATAGTTTTCTTCAGCTTTGGATAACGCACGGGAAAGAAATGTAATGGGTCTCCCATTCTGTTCTAGAGAAGCTCCTAGTGCGATGTTTGAGGCATCGGTGGTTAGATGGAACTCTTGTTTAAAGTCAGGGTATGCTAGCATAACGTCTTGTGACACTAATGCATTTTTCACTTTCTCAAAGGCATCGGTTTCGGCTTCACCGAATCGGATTTCGATCTTACTTGAGACATTTTTCTTGGCTCTGCCATGTTCTCCTCTCAATAACGCAGTCAAGGGTCTAGCTAATTTAGCAAAATCTTTGATAAATCTTCTGTAATAACTAGCTAATCCCAGGAAGGACCTTAGTTGTTTTAGGTTCTTTGGTATAGGGAACTTTTTAATGGCTTGGATTTTCTCTGGATTGGTTTTAACTCCTTCCCTTGAAATCACTACGCCTAGGAAGTCAACGCTATGTCTTAGGAATTTGCATTTATCTACTTGGACCTTCATATTTGCCTTGGACAAGGTAGAAAATACCAAAGCTAGATGTCGGAAATGCTCTTCCTCTGATTTACTGAATATTATTATGTCGTCGATGTAGACGTAACAGATCTTTCCAATGAGATCTCTCAAAATATCATCGAGAGCTCTTTGGAATATTGATGGGGAATTCTTTAGGCCGAAGGGGAGTCTCGTGAACTCGTATTTCCCTCCATTCACGGCGAATGCCGTTTTTTCAATATCAGATTCCTTAAGGGAAATCTGATGAAATCCGCTCTTTAGATCAAGAACAGAGAAATACTTATTGTTGCCCAACTGCGCAACCATTTCTCCGATTTCGGGGATAGGATACCTATCCGAAACTGTAACTGCATTGAGCTTTCTATAATCTATGACCATCCTATATTGCTTATTCCCAAGGCTGTCACTCTTTTTAGGGACTATCCACACAGGGGAATTATAGGGCGACCGTGAGGGTCGTATTATACCATCTCGTAATAATTCTTGTAGCTGGTCTTCTACTACTTCTCTTAGAGAGGCTGGATATGGGTAATGCTTGGTGTAGACTGGAGTGTCTGTTGTCGTTCGGATTTCTCCTTGGACATTAGTAGCATAAGTCAATTTTTTATTTGGGTCCGCGAATAGCGATTTGTACTCCTCTTGGAGCGCCTTTAATCCTAATTTCTGCTGATTAGTGAGCTCATCTGATTTGAGGGTATGGACCTGATGGGCTCGCATCTGCTTCACTTTAACAACATGAGAGTTGTTGACGTATAGTAGATCTTTCCCTACATCAATGATAGCGTTTAACTCTCTTAGTGAGTCATTACCTAGAATTCCGTGGAACGGATTCAGATTAGGTAATAGGAAGAATGTTATTGGTTTATTGGGTTCGTTAAATAAACCCAAATGGATATGGCTGGTTATTAAAATGCGACCGCTTACGGTGTTCGCGTAAAACTTGTGTTCATTCGTTTTTACATTTTTTGCTATTTCTGGTTGGACATAGTTCTTGTTCGAGCCGGTATCTATCAAGAAGTTGTATGAGGTTCCGTCTTTGTCCCGGACAACAAAGTACGGCAAAGAGGAACACTTTAACCTAAAAAATTAACGGTGTCCTCGATTTGTGGTTGTTGAGGCTCCTGCGATTGTGGTCTGGTTTCCTCTTTGTTCTGTGGGACTAACTCTGAGTTGTCTCCTTGTGAGGTAAAATATTGCTGCTGCTGTTGATATTGTTGAACCTCAGAATATGGGACTGATTCAAAAGGGTCTTCTTGGCCCTGATAAGCAGCCTGATAATCGGACATATCGGAGTAATGCTCTTCTTGAGGCGGTATGGTGATATATTGTTCACCTGACGGACCGGTTTCGATATGGAATTGCCTCTGCACTTTATTGGGAAAATTTACGGTGGACTGGTTGACTCTCTTGGGAGCAAATTGTTGTGGTAAATTAACATTCGGTTTATTCATGTAGTTAACTTTTTTGGTTAAAATAGAGCCGTCGACATCCATTGGAGTTGGTGCCGGCTGAGGTTTCGGGGCAAATGGCCTCGGTGGTGCGTTGAAAAATACGGGGTTATTAGGTTGAGGGTATCTATTTTGTGGAATGAACACGTTTTGCATGGGTTTCTGATTATAAAAGTTGTTGTTGTTGTAAGGTTTGGGTGGAATTGCTGGTATGAACGGTCGTTGAGGTTGCACGTTAATTTTAGCATACTGTTGGGGTTTTGGTCCTACAGGTGGACGAATGTCACGATGGCCGATAATGTTTCTAGCCCTCTTATTATCCAACATATTGCACAATTGCAATGCATGCCTCAGATCTTTGGGTTCAGCTAAGCTCATTCTGTCTGAGAGATCTCCGTTCAGACCTCTGATGAAGGTATCTAGAGCCCTATCTCTGACCTGTTTAGCCATGGCTTCCATAGTCTCGGGAGAATAACCCATCGTTTCGATTTGGTCTAGTATTAGCGACATCTGTGTGTGAACTGCGAAGTAGAAGTCATGAATGGAGGTGCCTTCTGGGTCATGGTAAACAGCTGATATTCTAAAGTGCTTAAATCTCGTCTGTCCGTGTACTCAGTTAACAAACACTGCGAGATTGCGCCCCAATGTAATGCGGTGCGATAGACTTTCAACAATGTATTGGCATGGCCTGTAATTTTTCCTCGAATGGTCATAAGAATTGCATAGTATTTGGGTGTTCCCTGAATGGGGCATACAATTCCATCAATTTTGTGGCGGTAGTAAACCATGTTGAGAAATCCTCACGGCTACCTGAGAATTTGTCAAGATTCTTTACGATGTCTGGCACTTTATCTAGTTCATGCCAATCATCCTGAACGCCAGCTGTCTGGTCCCTAAAGGGTATATGTCCTGACTGAGAATGATTTAATTGTTTCACTATTTCCTGTAACTGAGACGACAAAATTGTCTGGATAGCTACATCTAGTCCCTGAATTGACAGTGCCTCGATTCTATTTGCGGTTGATGCACTTGAGGTGGATGCTGTCGGAGCATCAGAGCCTGCTGCATGAATACCACCCTGCTGAAGGACTGCGGCTTTAACCCAGTTGTCTTTAGTCATTTTGGAAATGGATTGTTTTTTTATTAGGGTTAATTCAAGGTGTTACGGTATCGCGAATACGAAAAATATAATCCGCGAAAATTAAATTTTTTGTTTATATTGAAAAATTAATTCAAGGTGTTACGGTATCGCGAATACGAAAAATATAATCCGCGAAAATTAGATTTTTTGCTTATATTGATAAAAATATAGCGGTATGTCCGCTAATCTTGGATTGATAGAAATATAGCGGTATGTCCGCTAATCGTGGATGGAAATGGCTTGTGGTATTATACAAAATTTTTAATATTATGTGGTTATCTTTTATAAAAATATTTTTCCAAAATTTCAAAATTATTTTCTCTACTTTTTTTTTTATATTACTTATTAATTTTTTCTTAACTTTTCATTATTTTCTTTTTCTTTTTTGAATAATACTTATTATTATTTTCTTTCTTAATTTTTCATTATTTTCTTTTTCTTTTTCGAGTGGGAAAAAAATTTAATTAAGGATTTTATATAAAAAAATTTTTTAGCTTCTTGATATTGATTCACAAAATTTTTCACCCACTGTGTTTTCACAATAAAATTTTATTTCGGTTTTCTTTTGCTTAAGTTTATTTTACTTAACTTACGTTAATGCTATCATCCTCGGTGCTTTTTACTGATCGGTTTGTAGGAGGTCTCGCTTTTCCAACGTCGAAGGTACTAACGCTCCTGGGCAAACACTTTTGGGTTTTCAGTTTTCCTCCGAACTAGTCTTAGAGGAATTCGCAGCGATTAAAATGACCCTGTCTGATTCGTGGTATAGTTCAATATAGTGTTTTTGTTTCACTGACTCTAAAGGCCTTTAACGCGTTTTTTGGTCACGAATCACTGGTATCTTTCACTAACTCACGATCACGTTGTATTTAGCAGGGTCCCTGCTCGGG
The DNA here is from genome assembly GCF_018902025.1 of Drosophila willistoni. Classification (NCBI taxonomy): domain Eukaryota; kingdom Metazoa; phylum Arthropoda; class Insecta; order Diptera; family Drosophilidae; genus Drosophila; species Drosophila willistoni. Next base: position 19,855 of record NW_025814191.1, on the reverse strand, counting down.
CGCCAATTAAACACTTCCTTCACTCACGGGTTAAAAAAATGAATTTTTATTTATAAAGTCACTTTTATTACAATACAATATGTTAATATTATAACTGAAAGATGCTGACTTTGGTGAGCGAATTCGGCGGAGTTTAAGCGAAGTTACCGGTTGGTTTGTACTTAGGCTCAAGACTGATTTGCTATGGTTCAATTATGTTGGATGAAGGCTTGGGTAATCGACGTCGTCGCAGGCGGCGGCGTTGGCTGAGTCCAATAGTCCACTTTAAGTGCGTGGGACCATTCTTTGTTTACACAAGTGTTCAGGACCATTCTTTGTTTATTGCCGAAATTTGTGGCGTGATTCTGCGTATGCACCGAACCCGACACCATTCTTCTAAGGCCTGGGAAAATGGGGTGCAGGCTTATTGTTTATCCTAGCGATCGGACTGTTACTTGAGATTGGCGATCATGCGACAAATGGGCATGTGACGATTGAGTGGGGTTGACCAATGGGTATTGCATGTGATGATGAAATAGGGTTGGCCAATGGGCATGCGGTTAATGGGCATGTGTTGACGGACTTGGGTCTATGGCTTCTATGTTATGGTATGAGTTGTGATAGAAGTGCTTAACTTACATATTACAAACAGAAGCTCACAGTTTTATCACACGCATGCATCCACGGCTTGAGTCGGGCTGATTCTAAGATACCTTTGTAGGGCAATTGAGTAAGTTGACAATCGTCAATATCAGTGACTTCGTAACGGTCATTTGGAAGAACTCGATTTATCTTATAAGGACCACGGTACTTAGGAGCGAACTTTTTGCACGATCCGGGAGTGACATCAACATTGCGAATGGCAAAAAAATCATTGACTCTATAGGATAAAGGTGCCTTATGCCTTAAAGCGTACCGCTTTTCATTGCGCTTCTGCGATAATTGAATTTTCTTGCCTTTTCCCTAGTGGCCTCAAGGTTACAGCAGTTTTCTGAACTAAATTTCTCGTCAAGATGCTCGGTTAATTCGTCTACTAAGGGGCCTCGCTGATCGCAACCAAACAACAACATTGACGGAGTTTTACCGGTACTACACTGCACTGAGTTATTAATAGCGAACTCCACACGATTAATAGCGAACTCCACACATTAACTAATAGGGCTAAAGGTTCTGACAGCTTTCCCAACATTGGTGTCATCACACGGTTCACACGCTCGACCTGCCCATTGGCTTGAGGGGCGGCAGTAGCTACTTTAATATGGTCAATATTTCGGTTTTCTACAAATTCAGCAAACTCAAACGACGTAAAACAAGTACCTCTATCGGATATAACTCTTCTTGGTCGGCTATAATAATCAAAATATTTATACCCTTGCAAAAAGGGTATATTAATTTTGGTCAGAAGTGTGCGACGCATAGAAGGAAGCATTTCCGACCATATAAAGTATATATATTCTTGATCAGTATGACGAGACGAGTTCATATAGCCATGTCCGTCCGTCCGTCCGTCTGTCCGTCTGTCCGTCCGTCTGGATCAACGCAAACTCCTCCTAGACCGTTGGAGCTACAGAGTTGAAATTTTGCATGTAGGCTTGTATATACTGCAGGGGTTGTATATCTCGGATTCAACGGATCGGACCACTATATCATATAGCTCCCATACAAATGCCAAAGTCACGAACAGTGACTTTTCCCAATAACTTCGTTATTTTTTAGCTATTGTCGTGAAATTGAATATTGGTGAGTTAATTACATATATAAGCGACTGTGCTAAATTTGATCAAGATCGGGTGACTATATCATATAGCTCCCATAGGAACGATCTTTCGAAAACAGTGACTTTTGTCAATAACTTCGTTACTTTGATAAGGATTGGGTAGCTATATCATATAGCTCCCATAGGAACGATCGGTGGACAACAGTGACTTTGATCAATATCTTCGTTATTTCCTATGCTAAGATTGTAGGCCGTTCTTTCGCAAACATTAACCTTTTTAGCTTGAACGTTTTTCCATTTTGATTGCTATAGGTAAGGATAGATTTAGCATAAAAGTAGCAAGAGTATACAAACTTTGACGCGGTCTAAGTTAGCCCCGGCCCTCTGGTTTTCTAATGCGGCGGTAACTTCTTTGGTACTAGTGGAATTTACGGGATACAATTTCACAAACTTTGTAAATGCGTCAATCACTACTAAAAGGTGCATTCTTTTCGATGTAACACTCGGTAAGGGACCTAAGTGGTCAACATGAATAGTATCAAATGGAATCGGACTTTTCGGAATACTATGCAAGGTTCTATTATGTATAGTTCTTGGAACACTATGTAGAATACACGAATACACTCAACCTTTGGATTCATTAACGGGAACCAGTACTTTTCTTTTAAGTTGTTTACACATTTATCAACGCCTAAGTGACCTAGTTTCTCGTGACACCTTCTTATTAATTCCCCTTGCATGCGAGCCGGTGCACACCAACACAGTCTTTCCTTAGCATTTCTTTTGTACACTATACCATCTATTAACTCAAATCCAACATCTTTGCCTTTTTCTAAATTTTCTCTTATTTTATGGATATCCGGATCTCTTATTTGTTCTGACTGCAATAATAAATCAACATCTTGCGGCGACGCACCCACTACACCAACCAGCTTTGCCGACTCATTTCGATCGAGCTGGTCACTTCTTTCGCTTTGGTTACTCAATCTCGGATCAACAGAACTTTCATTTAAAGAAACGCAAGTGTTGCGGTGCAGGCTTAATTGCCGCCCCGCGCCAGTAGAAAGGCTTACCCAACGCGCCCCTGGTTTTTATTCTCTCTCATTCGAAGAAGAACAGTTAGAATTTACTTTGTCTTTGCTTGCACTTATGACAGAGCGGCGGCCGGCTATGACGGCGCGCCGGTCACAGAAAATTAGGCAAGCAGGAAAGACGTGAAAAGGAGAGAAAAACACAAATGTAAGATAAAATAGAAACATGTGAGAAATTTGAATTAACATTGAAATAAAGATTTCAGCCAACCGATCTAACCGATCGATATGCCCACAAATTGTGCAACTGAATATAGCGCAATACAACACAAAACCGGCGTTTAATTGTTTGGTTAGAGGGCTCGGGGTATATGTTCGACTCGCGAACTTTTTTGGAGCTGTCCCACGTCACGACCTGAACATTTTCTACATCCTGAAATATTTATTTCTTTGGCTCCAGAGATATTAGCAGAGTCTGAATATCTCTGAACCACGTGGATTGGAGTGGAATCTTCCAGAAGCTTCCTTCGTGAGAGCGACCGCGGCAGACGATTACATGCCGGCTCGCTGAGAGAGGAAGAGAGAGGGAGACAGTGAGCGTGGAATCTTCCAGAAGCTTCCTTTGTGAGAGCGACCGCGGCAGACGATTACATGCCGGCTCGCTGAGAGAGGAAAAGAGAGGGAGATAGTGAACCACGTGCAAACAGGCAAACATAACCTGATTGTTACGCAACATATGCAATGAGCAACAGTGATAGAGTACCAGTTCAACCTAGCGCTGAGAGTCAGGAAGGCGACTGAGAATGGAGCGGTCTCAAGCGACAGAGAAACTGATACACCAACGATGTCAACGCCATCCAGAGGAGACGGTTTGTCAGTGCAACAAACGATTCTTAATGGAATGTTCGAGAGTCACGCAGGAAACGGTACGGCAATTAAACGGCCCAGTAAAATTGATCTAGCTCCGTGGTCCGTACCTGCGTTGGCGCAATCGACTATTCAAGGAGTGAGTCTACCTTTTCTGGCCAATACAGCTAATCCTCATAACGGATTGTGGACCCAAGGACAAAGTAACGCGGGTGGAATGCAGCATGGACCTGGAATCCAACTGCCGGCTACCGGACACTTGACGTTAAGCCCTGGAGTGCACTCTACGGATTTAGGACACAAGAAAACTCTATTGTCATCGGAACAGATAGCGGCCCGCCAAGTACTGAACAAAGACTTACCCGTGTTTTCCGGTAAGCCAGAAGAGTGGTTGTTGTTTATAAGCCACTACGAACAATCTACTGAAAGATGTGGAATTAGTAACGAAGAGAATCTTATTCGGCTCCAAAAGTGCTTAAAAGGAGCGGCTTGGGATGCCGTTCGAGGAAAGCTAATGTGTCCAGAGACGGTGCCGTATGCAATCGGTACGTTACGGATGCTTTATGGAAGACCGGAGATTATTCACTCGAGCCTACAAAGGAAACTAAGAGAAGAACCAGCGGCACGCTCAAATAATTTGGATTCGGTTATTCAGCTAGCCTTGGCAGTGCAGAACTTGCGCGACACTGGTCGCAATTGGGCTTAAAGAGTATCTGCACGATCCAGCTTTACTAGGCGAGCTCGTCGATAAGTTGCCGGGAGAATTGAAACTCGATTGGGGAAGACACCGAATGACTCTAATTGGATGTGTGGCTAACTTGTCTATCTTTGACAATTGGTTGTTTGGCATTGCAATGTGTGCCTCAATGGTTACGCCGTATACAGTTCCAGCTAAGGATGGAGCAAAGAGAACCAAAGAGCGAATTTTTCTGCACAACGAATTGCAAAGTGGATCTAGTCAGGAATCGAAAACACAAGAAGTACGCATCCGGTTGTGCCCCAAATGTGCAGGGAGTCATAACGTAGCAGAATGTCGCCTCTTTCGAGAAATGAGCATAAAGCAGAGAAAGGAGTTCGTGCGGCAAAAGAGGCTCTGCTATTGTTGTTTTGATCAGCACGTGATACAGAATTGCAAAAGTAAAAGAAGTTGTGGTGTCGATGGGTGCAGGCAGATACACCACTCGTTGATCCACGAGACAGCGGACTACAAGGAAAGCAAATCGCAGTGGCAGACGAAAGTCTTGCGAGCGCTTGCTCTTTGATTGAAGGCCGAAGAACTGTGCTTAAAGTGGACCAGTCAAGTCACTCAAAGGGAAAGCGCGTCCAAGTATGTGAGTGTCGGAGTGTCGTCGATGTGTCAAGGTGCGACGCAATTTGAACTCAAGAGTTTGCGCACGGTACGTAAGCTAGACTTGCCTACGCAAACAGTTACCGACGAACTGGTAACATCGAGAAAGCATCTACAGTATTTACCAATTTAAGTTACTGTAACGTAAAAGCAAGCTTAATTATTGGTCTGGATAATTTGAAAGTTTGTGTGCCTTTGGAGATACGGGAGTCCGAAGGAAACGACGTGGTCGCGGCGCGCTGTAGATTGGGCTGGTCTGTGTATGGCCGGCACAGCGACGCCGCTCCAGCGTCCTCACACATATTGCACATATGTGAGTGCAATGAAGCGAGCAGCATGCGCGCTTTGGATGCGGCAATGAAAGAATACTTTGCTATGGAGTCCTCGGGAACACGTGTGCCAAGTAAGCCATTAAGATCGAAAGACGACGAGCGCGCGTTGCAGATTATGGAGGCGACCACAAGTTATTGCCCGATTGACAAACGTTGGCAAACTGGACTGTTATGGAGGTTCGACAAAGTAGATCTACCGGATTCATACTCAATGGCCATGAGGCGTCTTCAGTGTTTAGAAGCGAAAATGGCAAAGGACATCGATCTTAAAAGCTTTATGTTGGACATTATGCAAAGCTATGAAGAAAAGGGATACATCCGGAGATTAACAGAAAGTGAGCTAGATAAGGGTAAAAGTTCATGGTTTCTTCCTATATTTACAGTCACTAACCCAAACAAGAACAAGACGAGGCTGGTCTGGGATGCAGCTGCGAAAGTCAACGGCACGTCATTAAACGACGTCTTGCTAAAGGGCCCGGATATACTGGCATCTCTAGTTGGCGTGTTAATACGTTTTCGGGAGCGACCAGTAGCAGTGGCTGGTGACATAAGTGAGATGTTTCACCAAGTAAGAGTGCGCCCAGAGGACCAGACGGCTCAGAAGTTTCTATGGCGCAGTGGAAATTCGGCTAAAGCGGCAGAAACGTACGTGATGCAGGTTATGACATTCGGTGCTTCCTGCTCGCCGGCCTTAGCTAATTACATAAAGAATCGCAACGCAGAGCGGTTCAGAAAAGAATCTCCAAGAGCTGTTGCGGCCATTTGTAGAAACACGTTTGTCGACGACTGGCTCGAGTCGACAAACACCGAAGACGAGATGACGGAGTTGGCCATGGAGGTGCAGAGAATTCACTTGGAGGGTGGATTCAACATGAGGCGCTGGACCTCGAATTCTGCGAGCGTAGTGAGAGCGCTCAAGAACCAAGAAGGAGACGTGCCTAGGGAGGTGGGATTCCTTGAAAAAACGCAAGATAAGGTTTTAGGCATGTGGTGGCTGCCCGTGACAGATCAACTTACTTGAAAGAGCATCGAAAGACTATCCGACCAAAAGAACTGTGTTAAGTGTGGTTATGTCAATTTTTGACCCACTTGGATTGCTTGGCTTTTTCACTGTTCGTGCTAAAATTATTTTGCAGAATATCTGGCGAGCAGGAACGGATTGGGATGAGTCTCTTCAGGAAGAGGACCAAGCAGACTGGAAAATTTGGGTGAAGCTGTTACCCAAAATCAACGAAGTGAGGATTTCAAGGTGCATGCCGAAGGTTTGTTGTGCAAGACGAGTACAACTTCACACGTTTGTGGACGCCAGCATCAACGCTTATGCAGCGCTTGTGTACCTGCGAGCAGAAGTGGATGGAATAGTCCACTGTTCCCTGGTAGCGTCTAAGACACGAGTGGCCCCCTTGAAGCCAGTCTCAATACCACGGATGGAACTGATGGCTGCTGTTTTAGGTTTACGGCTGACGAAATTCATCGAACCTGAACTCTCAGTCTCCATATGTCAGCGTATTTTCTGGACGGATTCGAAGGACGTTTTATGCTGGATTAGATCAGATGCCCGCAAATACAATCAATTTGTGGCATTGCGAGTTGGAGAAATTCTGGAAGACTCTGACGTGCTATCTTGGCGATGGGTGCCCACCCAGAATAACGTTGCAGACGATGGCACGAAATGGACAAAGATGCCAGACATGACCGGGAATTCAAGGTGGTTTGTTGGCCCGAGATTCTTGTATGAACAAGAGACACAATGGCCTAGCATGGAGCAGAGCCCGAGCAAGACGAGTGAAAGTATCTTGCACCACGAGGAGAAAGTCAAAGGGAACTCTAGTTTGGCTTCCATCACACCTGATCCGGAACGATTCGGAACGTTGGAAAAGCTACGGGCGGTACAAAAGCGAGTTCTAAACTTTTTGCAAGGCATATGTAAGAGGCCTTGCGGAGAACAACTGATGAACATTTTGGCTATAAACCGCGATGTGGAAACCGATGCAGTTTTTATTCGTGCATGACAAGAAGAGGAGTTTCCAGAAGAGATCAGATGCTTAAACCAAGGACATAGCATAACAAATAGGAAAAGTAAGCTATTTAAGTGCACTCCTTACCTGGACGAGTTAGGAGTGCTACGTATCAAAGGACGAATCGACAGAATTGAAGGAGTAGATATGGACACTAAGCGACCCATTATACTACCGCAAAAGCATAGAGTAACGTTTCTGATTGTGGAGTACTATCACAGGAAGAATTACCATTTGCACAATGAAATTGTCGTTAACGAGGTACGACAGCGGTACTGGATAACCGGCTTACGCGCTTTAGTGAGAAAAGTCGCGAACGCCTGTGTAGCGTGCCGTATACGAGTGGCCCGACCAGTGCCACCAAAGATGGGCGATTTACCAAAGGAGAGGTTATCGCCCCACACACAACCATTCACTTTTACTGGAGTGGACTGAAATTGCTACATCACTGTCAACCGACTCATTTCTTTGCATATTGAAGGCGTTTGTAGCCAGAAGAGGGGTGCCGCGTACCATACTATCGGACAATGGTACAAATTTTAGAGGAGCCAGCCGCGTATTGAAGGAGCACATAGAACGGATATCAACTTCAGCTGTGGAACAGCAGTATCCAACGTTGGAGTTCAAGTTTAACCCTCCCAGTTCACCGCACATGGGCGTCGTTTGGGAGCGACTGGTACGTTCTACTAAATCTATACTTTCAGAAATACTGCCAAAGGCCGGCCTGAAGGAAGAGGTGTTAAGAGGAGCGTTTGCTGACGTAGAGCAAATTTTGAATTCAAGGCCTCTGACGTATGTGCCTTTAGAAATATATAAACGTAAAAAAAAAAACTTTCACTCGTTGCAGAGGACGGACGTGTTTTTTTTGCGCTTATCAACTTTTATTTTTTCTCGCGATTAAATACTTTTATATAACTCTTAAATTATCGGTTTAATTAATAACAATTACAACATCCGAATTTTATTTTCATTTCGCGAATTCTTGCTGTCGTTTTTGTTTAAATTTAAATAAAATCAAAACTTACAACAATACTTGCATTAGCGGTGTTGTTGTTTTGTTTATCTCTTTTGCTTTTGTGTCTTTACCGTTTTAACTAACTCTCGCGCTCTTGCGTACAAATTGTTGTTGCATGTGTTCAATTTGACGCGCTCTCCCGCTCTTTCCTATTCTTGATTGATTTGCGCTCTCGTCTTTTGCCTACCCGCGACTCTGTGATTTTTGTTTTTGTTTTTGTGTTTTCATTTCTTTTTATTCTTTAGTTGTGAAGGCTTACTCTGCACATTAACCCTTGTGTCAGAACTGGTCAGTATATTCTTATACACAGATTTTTTACCTTTAGAATTTTTATTTTTTACTTTCTTGTATTTCCTTTTGTAATTAAATTAAACTTTTGATAAAATGGTTGTCTGCTCAAAAAATAATTGCATAGTTGCCGCTAATGCGGTTGACTCCCATGATTATATTCTTTGTTGGTTGTGTGACAATGCGGTTCACGTCAAGTTTGCAGGTTACACAGGCAGAATCAAGGAGTCTATTGCTAAAGGTGGTGGCTTAAAATATGGATGTGATGCTTGCCGGGAGGTCGAGAATGAGATGCGCTCTTTCATGAGGCGGACTAGAGATAGTTTTGACACTTTAAGGGCAGGTTTTAATAAACTCCAAGCGGAGTTTACTGCGGTGGAGACTCAGTTCAGAAGTTTATCGCTTATGAATGAGTCTCCGAAACGTAAAAGGACCAGTCCTTGGGGTGTTTCTGTATCTGTTGATCCGCCAGCGTCTCTTATCGTCCCCGACCGGTCTCATGCACCGTCCACTCCTAATGTACAGCAATTGATATCGTTTAAGAGCCCGGTTGTGAATGCTATTAGTAATGAATTACCGGTATCACCTGGGAATGATCTCTTAAAAACGATGCCTATTGTAGTGTCCGATGTGTCTGGGCAATTACCCATTCCAATGGAAATTGCCGATAGTTTTAAAAGTATCGAGGGCCCCGTGAACAAGTTGACTGCTGCAGTGGGTGACTTGTCCAACGTTACTGCTGCGGCTGACGCTTCGGGACCGCGGCCTCTCGTTGGCATACCACCAAAGAAACATATATTTGTTTCTAGGCTAGACCCTGTTGTCACATCTGATGATGTAATAGCCTATATTCGGAAGAAAGTTAACGTCTCGAATATTGCGGTGGAGAAGTTTAAATTTTCTTATTCTCGGGACATTTCGTCCTTTAAAATTAGTGTTTCTGCCAATATCTTCGACACTATATGTCGAGAAGATTTTTGGCCTAAACATATAATAGTTAAGGAATATACTGTAAAAAAGAAAAATCGGCAACCGATTCGCTTGCCTACAACAACAACTAATACTATTCCTGCCACATCAGCATCTGCTGGTGTGTCAAAAAACTAGCTTCGTCCCTTAACCTGGGTTACCAGAACGTTAGAGGACTGAAATCTAAACTTCCTAATCTCTATGTAGATAGTCTTTCTTTTGAGCATAACATTCTAGCTTTCACAGAGACGTGGCTAAAACCTGATATTGCTGATGCATCGGTTTTTTCCACAAACTTTTCTATTTTCAGACGTGACCGGATTTCTCGCATAGGTGGTGGCGTTCTGATAGCTGTGGATGCTGCTTTATCATCTGAAATGATTCGATTTTCTAGTACCCAGGAGATTGAGTTTGTCGGTGTTAAAGTAAATTTTAAATCTTTTAATGCTTTCATTACTTGTTCCTATATTCCACCATTGTCAGACATGGTGGTATATTTAAATCATTTAGAGGCAATTCATTTTGTCTCCTCTTTAGTTTCGAGTCAAGACATGCTCATAGTTGTAGGTGATTTTAATTTACCCGCTTTAGCATGGTCACTAACAGATGAATCTACCACGTTGCTGCCCTCTTTGTCACATGACTTTATTGATGGCCTTCTAGGCTTATCTTTATCCCAAGTCAATCCTGTCTTAAATTCTAATGGAAAATCGTTAGATCTTATTTTTGTATTGGATTCTTCTTATTGTGAGGTTTCTAGGATCGAACCATTTGTTCTTCCAGAAGACAAATTTCATCCTACATTAAATTTAAAAATTGATTTGCCCTTGCTTTCACCATTACTTGGTTCAAATGAGTCACCACTAACTAGGTGCTTTCGTAAGACTGACTTTGCCAGCCTTAATGAAAACATTGCTACTACCGATTGGTCTTATCTGTACAATTGTAGTGATATGAACTCGGCTGTTCGTTTTTCTATGATACTCTGAATTCACTCTTTGATATTTGTGTGCCTCTTGATAGGCTGGAGCGGCTTAACAAACCTCCCTGGTTCTCTCGCGAGCTATCCAATTTGAAAAATGTGAAGACACGATATTATAAGAAGTTCCAAAAAACACGTCGTTCATCAGATTATGCTCTGTATACAGTCGCTCGTTCAAAATTCATGATGCTTAATACACAATGCTATAAGAATTATCTTCAGCGGTGTAAGCTTCAGTTTTCTTCTGACCCTAAACAATTTTATAATTTTGTTAATTCTAAATGTAAGACCTCTGTGCACCCATCTTTTTTGTCTTTTCAAAATAAAAAAGCGAGCACTGATCAGGCAATTGCCGATATGTTTGCGAGTTTTTTCAAAACAACTTATTCCTCAACGGAATATCGCGCAAGTCCGTATCCTTATCATTTAAAAAAGGCTAATCGCATTTTCAATCCAGTGATTGATGAAAGTTCTATTCTTACCGAACTTAAATTAGTTAAACCTGTTTATTCTCCGGGGCCAGACGGTATTCCTGGATGTATACTCAGGTTCTGTGCAAACGCATTATGTAAACCCATTTTAAAATTGTTTCTATTGTCTGTAGAATCTTCCTCTTTTCCATCTATTTGGAAGGAGTCGTATATTATTCCTCTGCATAAAAATGGCAAAAAGTCCGAAGCCTCTAACTATAGGGGTATCTCAAAATTGTCCGCTATTCCGAAAGCTTTTGAGAAAATTATAACTTCTCAATTGCAACATTTTTGCAGCTCTATTATTTCGCCATCCCAACATGGGTTTGTGAAACGTAGATCTACAACCACTAACCTTTTAGAATTTACATCAATAATTATCAAGGGATTCAAAAATGTTAAACAAACTGATGTCATATACACTGACTTCAGCAAAGCCTTTGATTCCGTTAATCATACCCTATTACTTTCTAAGCTGAGCGACATTGGGTTTCCACCCATTTTCCTTTCTTGGGTTCTAGAATATTTAACAAATAGAAAACAGACTTTTTAAGTACTTTTTAAGTCTTCTTTTTCCGTTTCCATTTCTGTGACTTCTGGTGTACCTCAAGGTAGTCATCTTGGCCCTCTGCTCTTCACACTATTTATTAACGATCTTCCATCAGTCATTGTTCATTCACGTGTGCTTATGTATGCTGACGATGTCAAGCTTTGTCTTACTTATAAAGATAGAGATTCATTTAGTCGGCTACAAGCTGATCTTAAAAACTTTCAATCCTGGTGCCAGTTTAATCTACTAAATCTTAACACTACCAAATGTAAGGTAATGACTTTTTTTCGTAACTCTCCTCAACTGGTCACTTATATTCTAAACAATAGCCCTTTAGAACGTCTAAATAATATGGATGATTTGGGCGTACTTATGGACCATAAGTTAAATTTTAACACCCATATTTCCACCTCGGTCGCAAAGGCCATGAGTGTCCTGGGTTTCATTAAAAGATGGTCAAAAGAATTTGATGACCCCTATACAACTAAAGTTCTTTTTAGTTCGCTTGTCCGTCCTATTTTAGAGTATGGATCTTGCATTTGGTCACCTCAATATGAGTCGCACCAGATTAGGATAGAATCTGTTCAAAAGCAGTTCTTGCTTTTTGCTCTTCGTGGCTTAAGCTGGGATCGCAATGTCAATTTGCCTTCGTATTCTAGTAGACTTCTCTTGATTAACCTTCCGTCCCTAACTAACCGTAGAATTATGCTTGGTGTCATTTTTATGCACAAGCTCCTAATTGGTGATATCGACTCGCCTGAGTTATTAGCTCAGGTGAATCTGTCGGTACCATGTAGACGAAGTAGACATCCTTTAATACCTTTATCCCTTAGTCGTTGTTCTTCTAACTATGCTATGCATGAACCTTTTAGGGTCCTCTGCTCTGATTACAATCTTCTATCCCTGTAATCGGCTCAGAGTTTTCTATTAATATGCTTAAAACATCTATCCTATCCCATTTAGTTAATAGATAGCTATAGTATTATGTGTTTGTCTGTCTTTTCTATTGTGTGTTTTGTCCACGCGATTCGTGCCGTGCGTTATACGGCTGCACCCCTCGGTCGGTCGGGTGGGAGGTGGGCAGTTATCTGCTTGGGCTCGCGCGTAACAGGCTTTGTCCTGGTGTCGTAGGGGCCACTTGAACGTACTGCGCATAGTATCGTCAACGTCCGCTAAATACGTGGCCAAAGGGAAGAGTAATCGACGTTCATCGTGGGAAAGACGGACAGGTGCGAAGCGCAGTCGTTCGCACAGTAGATGGACTTGTGACGCGACCAACAGTGAAGCTGGCCGTACTGAATTTGGAGAGTAATCCACCGCACGAAGACCCTGGTGAATTACGGGGCAGGCTTAATTGCCGCGCCAGTAGAAAGGCTTACCCAACGCGCCCCTGGTTTTTATTCTCTCTCATTCGAAGAAGAACAGTTAGAATTTACTTTGTCTTTGCTTGCACTTATGACAGAGCGGCGGCCGGCTATGACGCCGCGCCAGTCACAGAAAATTAGGCAAGCAGGAAAGACGTGAAAAGGAGAGAAAAACACAAATGTAAGATAAAATAGAAACATGTGAGAAATTTGAATTAACATTGAAATAAAGATTTCAGCCAACCGATCTAACCGATCGATATGCCCACAAATTGTGCAACTGAATATAGCGCAATACAACACAAAACCGGCGTTTAATTGTTTGGTTAGAGTGCTCGGGGTATATGTTCGACTCGCGAACTTTTTTGGAGCTGTCCCACGTCACGACCTGAACATTTTCTACAGCAAGGTTTATTCTTAACCAGTTTTAACCTACTTCTTTTTAAACATAGCTCACACAGCCTGAAACAACTCTTCGCTAAATGAACACACGGGTTTGTCCCAAACGGTCCTAAATAATTCTTCCCTAAAGGAGCACATGGTTTTATTTTACACGGGCTTATCTCACACGGGTCTATCTTACACGGGTCTATCTCACAGGAATTTATCTCACACGGGTTTTTCTCACAGGGTTTTATCTCACACGGTTTTATGTCACACGGGTCTATTTCACACGGTTTTGTCTCAAACGGTTTTATCTCACACGGGTCTATCTCACACGGTGTTGTCTCAAACGGTTTTATCTCACACGGTTATGTCTCAAACGGGTCTATCTCAGACGGTTTTGTCTCAAACTTGTCTATCTCACACGGTTTTGTCTCAAACGGTTTTAAATAATTCTTCCCTAAAGAAGCACACAGCTTGGTCAAATCTCTACCAGACTCACACGGTTTAACGCAACTTTCCTCAAAAGTAATATACGGTTCACAAGGTTCAATTGGGACATTCTGGTCTCTCTTCACTAATAAATCGCAAAATCACCTTCTACAATATTCTCATATTTGAACCGGGTCTATGAGCAATGGTATAATCAAAGTTTTCCAATTCCAACGACCACCGCGCAGTGCGGGGATTTATTGATTTTTTACTCAAGGTTTGGACCAATGAATTACAATCGGTAACGATCAAAAATGGTCTGTGTTCTAATTAAACGCGAAATCGGCGCACGGCATATATTATGGCCAAAGTTTCAAGTTCAAAACTGTGATAACGGGACTCGGCGGCTGTCGCTTTTCGCGAATAATAAGAGACTGGATGCATTTTGCCATCAGTCTGTCTTTGCATCAAAGAGGCACAAAAGCCATTTGAACTGGCGTCAGTATGCAACTCGGTTTCGTATTCGGCGGATCTTAATGTGAGAAATACGTTTTTAGCGGTTTTATTCATCGGAAATGGACCACCTTGTTTAAGCAACTCAGACAGCCTCGTTTTTAGGAAACTTAAAAAGCCGTTCGGGAAAGTGCTCTGAGCCATCCCTGTGGCTACCATGAGTCACTTCTCCAGTAAAACTGTTGACTCATTGACCTACAATGTTTGGCCATAAAAAGAAACTGATACAACTCAGAAATGCATTTCAAAGACCACGCAAAAGTCAAATATTGTTCGGGGGCCACATGTCGACAGAATTTCGCTGCTTGTACAAACGTACACATTTTGTTTTTTTTTTTTACTTCTTTTTAGTCTTACTAATTGAAAATTGAAATATCATATAGCCGCAATATTTCAAACGAAATTGCAGCAGCCGCAGCCCATTGAAAATTTTATCAGGCAAAATTTATGCAAGAGCCTACAGCCTCAAATGGAATGAAGTGAAGTAAAGTAAACTGAAGTGCAATCGGTTAACACGCCCACCATATGTAAGCCTTACTTTGAATTTCACACATTATTTTTTTCGGTTTGTTTTTTGTTTAAGCACTTGGTAATATACAAATAATTGCCGTTTATTATCACATGGAAGAACGCGACGAGGCGTTGCTGCATGCCCCTCACACATTTCGAGTTGGAGAGTTTGATTATTTATCTGAAATGTCAAGAAGGCAAATCTTAACAAAATGGGACAAGCCAGAACTGAAACTGTTTAAACAATTAACACCGGGAAAACAACTTCTAAGGTTCGATCTTCGCACTTCGCAGTTTAAAAATTTTATTGAGCAAGGATATAGTTAAAAATAAATAACAAAATTTTATGTCTTGACAAACAACTAATTATTTTCTGCCTATTGATTTAAAAATTGTTACGAATTCAAGTTATTTACTAAATTTTTACTCCCATGTTTGTGAGTTTGACCTAAACACCTGAAATACTGTTCAATCTATAATTGCAGGTTTTAAATTAGTAACTAAATCACAAATTAAAGAAAACTTTAATAAATTATTTCGGTGCTTAACGGAAATAGTTGTATCTAACGTTAAGTTAACAGCATCATTTGCGAGCCATTTCAGATTCAAAGAAAGCTCTGTTAATTTAGAACTGTTGCCGACCGAGCAACAAGTTGTTTTCATACGATGGTCAAGCGCGTTGAGCTGCTTACTCCGCTATATATATTCGATGATAACGGGTTCGAACCCCCTTGCCGCTGCCACGGAAAAATTCGAAATTTTACTACTTTGTTTGTACCTTCAGCTTATGCGCACTGGCAAGAGTTTTTGGTAATTTTAATAATCATTAACTCTAATCCGCTGAAGGTAGATTAAATCGTTCATTCTTACATTCCGTTGACACTGCATTATTAGCTTCTATATGTGAGCCTTGCAGCTTAGCTGATTGGAGTGAACACAATTTTTTTTACGAATGAAAATTTATTCCATCCTTTGAAGCAAAGAATTTTTTATGCTTTTCTATCTATTTCCGAATTGTAAAAACTGAAATTTATTAAAATTTCTACTCACATATTTGACCTACAATTGAAAAACCATCTAACTAATTCTTATATTCCAAAATGGTGACACATTTGCCTACATTCTAAAGAGAGAATTTGACAGTGGCATAATAAAAGTTTACCTATGATGACTTTGGAATTTATTGTAATGGACAATGTTCAGTGTGGCGATTTGAATAAACAATTAGACAAGCGAAAACAAAGCGAAAACAAACATTTTGGTGGAAACAGCCAATGCACAGCCTTAGAGACTGCGAGTTTCCATTGTATGCAGTCAGTATTTGTTCACCACGGAAAAGGGCTTCTTAAATATATGATGCTGGACTTAATTCCACAAATATATTCCACAAATATATTCATAGAAATAATATGCCTATATTCTTAAATACCTCAATGAATAATCGGTTCAATCAAATTGCAAAATCCTCCAAATCGATATAAAATCAAAGCCGTCGTAATTCAAAACTGCTGCTGCACGTTTTTGACATTTGATTGTGAACCTAAGGGAACAAGACGAAAACACTAATATAAACGGGATATATAGATACTTTTAAAACAAAACAAACACGAAACACCATAAACTTAAATTTTTAAATTCTGAAATTTTAACGAACACTAAGTTTAATTTTTAATTAAAAAATTACTTCCCGATTTTTGTGCTTTTGTGTAATTTTGATGAAGAATCGTTTGTTTTTCACTTAATTTTGATGTAAAGAAGTTATTACTTTGCAATCGTTAAATATAATGGTTAGATTTTCAAGATATAGGTTAGGTTAGTTTAAGCAGGCCATCCACTAGGAGTCCCACAGACAGATTTTCGTCCGTGGGGTGCGGGAGCGGGGGCTTAAGCGTTTCTTGAACATCCGGAACATCCCACATAGACCGACTACAGGATATGGGTGTCAGACGAATGTCAAGAGTTGGTATATTGTTCGCTTGGCTGCATCCTGAAGCGTTTTCAGCAGATGGACTCCTAGGTACCTAAGCCTCATCGCTGCCAAGGCTACACAGGAGGTGTGCAAGCTTTTCTGGAACAACCGCAACCTTTCATTTTCTGCAGTCCTTCACATGAGCTGTGTGTCCGATGAGCATGCCTGTGAGCATCCTGCAATTCTAGAATCTGCGCTGACGGTCTGTCGCCTTGCTGCACATAATCTTGGATATGACTGGTACGCTTACACGATACAGGTTACAGGATCTTTTAAAATTTAGCCAAATTTCCAAATAAAAGAATTTATTTTTACAATTTCGCCTAATTATATGTACTTCTTAACTTTGGCCGAAAGGACATTAAAAAGCACAATGATATTGTTCACGCCACCGGGTGAACAGCAGTGAGCGGCGAAGAGCAGTGAAGAGTGAGGAGGGTTTTTTGATCCTCGGCATCTACGGTCACACCAGGAGGGGTGACTGGGTTTTTTCCAATGGGCATCGCCATTATTCCGAATCGAGATTTTCACCCGAACACCCGTTCTCTTGCATTTTTTACGATTTGTTAATCACTTTCAACCCGAACCATCTCCGTGTGTACCGGGTTACCTGTGAATATTATATAAATAATAAAACCTACGTTTATTTAACCGAAGTTTTTCGTGCGTTTTAATTCACCACTCGCTCACCACAACCTGAAGAAATTGGCACCCGCCAACTCCTTGTATTTCATTTGGATCCTTCCGCCCCCCCACGAACATTGGTCCTTCGAGCCGGATATCCTTCCGCTCCTCCAGCTTGCATCGGCGGAATTCCTGGTACTTCCAGCGTTACTTACGAATCCATACAAACTTGTTTTGTAATCATTTAGCTTGTCTACGTGCAAGTTTTGATCCGCACTCGTGCGTTCGTATATTGTTCCGCATCTATCCCCATTCAAAGGGCTCCGTTTCCGAGCCGCACGCGAGATAATTCTCCCGCAATCCTGCGGTGCACAGTGAGAAAGCTCTTGCGTCCTCATACAGTCCACTTCTCATTTCCTCAAATTTTCCCCATTTTCTCAAAACCCACAAACTCGGTGTTCAACGGTAAGGTCGTCCCCTGAGTATGTCCACGGAGCCGTCCAAGACTGCGCCGAAGTCTAACGGTCTTTCGTCTCCCTCTTCAACTCCGGAGAAGGTTCGACCTCCGATAACTCCGGCGACCGTGAAGCGTACGGATATTTCGCGCAAGTTCTCGTCTGTTCGCAGCCGCAGCGAATCCCCAAGATCCCGTCCGTCTTCGTCCAGCCTCCCTCAGGGTCGCAGATTCTCGGTTAAAGACTCGAGTGAACACAAAGGTCGTTCCAAGCTTTCAACCCAGACCCAGATCCCGCACGTTGTTGTGACGCACTGTTCTGACGCTCCCGTCACCCGATCCGTATCACAACAGCGCAGAGAACACTCCAGAATGTCCCTCTCCGATTTCATTCTGGCGTGCGACGCATTGACTCTGTTCGAAGCTCGGGAGAGTGAAGCTCTAACTTCTGAAGTGCCCTTGTTTTCCCTTAAAATGCACTTAGAGCAGCTCAAATCGCTGTGGTCAACTGTCGAGATGGAACACTCCCGTTGTCACAAGGCCTTGACAGTCCAAACCGACGAGGAAAGCTTGGCAAACATAAGCCGCATCAAGGCGAAGCACGAATACGCCTATGCGGCGTATGTGCGATGCGGGACGTTGTTTGGAGAACGCATCGAACAGCTCTCGGCACAGATGACGAGTCTTATGCGTCAGCCCACCGCTCCGTCGAGGCCGGCGGGCATAGAGTTCCTCCGTGTGAGGTGGAGACATTTGATGGCGACAGCCTAGCATGGCCCACATTCCGCGATTTGTTCGCCGCCATTTATATCGCCAACCCGTACTTGTCACAAGTGGAGAAGCTCTATCACCTGAACACCAAGACGCGAGGGGAAGCGAGAACCATCGTGGCTAAGTCCCCCTGACGAATGAGGGTTTCCAGGCCGCGTGGGAGAACCTCACCGCACGGTACGAAAACAGCCGTCTGCTGGTCATGACTCAAGCCAGACAACTCCTTCAGATTCCCGCGGTGGCACAAGAGTCGGGCAAATCCTTGCGAGAGCTGCAGACCGCGTTTCAAGGGTGTCTTACCGCACTTGAGCGTTCGGTGTTAGTACTGAGAATTGGGATGTCCTACTTATCGCCATCTGCACTAGTAAATTGCCGAAGGCCACAATCCTCCTGTGGGAGCAATCAGTGCCCAATAAGACTGTCGTCTCAACGTGGTCCGATTTGAACCAATTTCTTACCGATCGGTATCGTGTCCTGGATGCCACCGAAGAACATAAGTCGGCCCCAAGTGTCCAAGCCATCCCCATTGGTCCCGCAAATCCTCTGCAACGATGAAAGTCCAAGCGTTTCCAGCGAAAGCTCAGCTCAAATCGGCGTCTTGCAAGCTGTGCCATCGGGAAAATCACCCAATACGGCTCTGCCCTAGTTTCCTTGATATGCCTGTTCAGAGGCGGCTGGAAACCATTAGACAGCAGGGACTTTGTCTGAACTGTTTTGCCCGCGGTCATCAAGTGAAGGGCTGCTCCAGTGCGCATAATTGCCATACCTGCAAGGAGCGTCATCATACGCTGTTGCATCCTAGTGATGTGTCCGTGCCCTCCCCATCCGCTGCGCAAGTCCCACCATCCAGCGCCACAGAGCGCCCGTCCGCGAGCGACCAGCTCACAAATGCTCAAAGTTATTTTGCATCTACCCCAGGCAGAGGCCTTTTAGGCACTGCGATTGTCACTCTGCACCATCGTGGTGTGGATCATCATATTCGGGCGTTGATCGACTCGGGAGCCGATTCAACTTTTCTCTCCGAACGTGTCTTCAGCATGGTCCAGCCCCCCTTCTACCCAGTAGACGCCGCGGTTACTGGCATGGGCCAGAGTGATGGAGGCTGCGCCGACAAGGTGTGTCTGCTAATGCTGTCTCCCCCGTGTGACAGATTGAACAAGATTGAGGTCTCCGCCCTGGTCGTATCCAAATTGTCAGGGGCCATTCCAACAGCTCCATTCCTTAATACGGTTCCGACGCAGTGCCTCGATCGCCCCCTGGCTGACCCA
>NW_025814190.1:0-53416 GCF_018902025.1 Drosophila willistoni | reverse complement strand
CATACATGTAACCATCTAAATATGCTAGCGATAGGAAAACTCAATAAATCTTGTGCGACAATTGAAAAGTAAAGATGTGTACCACAATTTGAGAAGTGGGATAACAGTGAAACAACATTTTTTTTCATTGCAAGATCACAGAGCCTACAAACTATCTGAAATAAATCAAGAACTTTTTGTTTTTTTTAAACATTTAAATGGAAAGTTGCGAAAGTGGCTGTAGAATCTAGGCCTCAAAAAAAGTGGCACTAAAGCGGCATTGGCCGTACGACTCAACCTAGTGCCACCCGAGGATCATGCACACCTCCGGATGGCGTTTACGAACCATACCTAGATATTGAAAAAGCCCACCAGCAAGTTCCAGATAAAATCGAGGGCGCCGTTGGTGGCATATAACTCAGCAACGAGAGTGAGCAGGACAGTGATGACGCGCAGTTTGAACTCAATCACAGTCAGTCTGCAGTCTGTAATGAGCGTGAGAGAGATAGCGACGAAGCGCCTTTCTGAATTTATTGGTGAGCAACGGAAAGAGCGAGACGGAGAGATAGGAGCGCCACAAAAAAGCGCGCGTGAATCGGTTACAGAGGTGGAACTCTTGCGTCGCCAATTGGAACTCATTCAAATAGAAAACATTCTTCTTAAGAAATCCAATTGGATGCGAAATAAAGTGACCGTATCTAAATTGCCAAACCTTGTAACCAACACTGGTCACAACAGCGGTGTTGGCACTAGATAGCCCAGCAATGAGCAAAACAATGTTGCCATATTTGAAGTTGGTAACATCAACAATGCGAACTTATTTTCAAAAAACAACTCTCAATTCGCCATGGTAAAGGAAATGCTCCCAATATTCGACGGCGCAGTGGAAGCAAAAGTAAATATTTGGATCGGTCAGCTGTACGCCGTGGCCAAGTCGTTCACACACTAATTGTGTCAAATTTGAAAGATCGTGCTCAGGTCTGGCTCCAACGAAACATTATTGACTATGTCGGTGACATAGCTGTTAAATCAAATGGCAAACGCTTTCCAAATTAAGGAAAGCAAAATAATGTTGCGTCGCAAATTCCAGGACCGGAAATGGAAGACCACCGAAAACTTTTGACATAATTCAAGGAGAAGATCCTATCTTCCTTCTGGCAGAAATCCAAATGGATGATGAGGAATTAATCGACAATATCATCGAGGGAATTCCCGATGATCAACTGAAATAGCAGACCCACATGGAATGATTCGTCACGACTCAACATCTATTGCATGCTTTCAATAAAGTTATCTTGCGTAAGCGTACGCAGGTTATAGAAAAATCGAGGATGGTTGTCAAGGACGGTTCTTCTAAGGTCGGAAGGTGCATCAACTGTAACTCAATCGGACATTTTGCGGCCGATTGCACCGCATAAGATTGTTTCCGATAAATTTTAATTCTAAGACTAAAAAATGTTTGTTTCTAGAATGCCTCAATTCTGGGAGTCCAATTAGTTTTATCACATTTTTTTATGCATTAAAAAAATATTGAATTACGTCAACTTAGAAGTCAATGAATACAATCCCACCTACTTTGGGTTAAATAACAGTACTTTAAATGTACTGGGAAAAATTTTTTGATTTCTATTCTATATAGATATAGATAGATAACAAATCATGAAATTTTTCCCAGTACCCAGAACTAACACGACTTTCTTTTATCTTTATATGTAAAATTGTAAGCCGTTTTTTTGTAATTTAATACGTCATTCAGGAATCAACCAATTTTGCCCATTTTTTTTTGTAAATGTTCGTTGTGACCCAAAGAAGGGTTTTTTCCCAAAAGAAAGTTAATTTTCAGTTTAACCAACTGCCTTTACTTTAAAAAGTAGTCTTAGAGGGTTAATTATCCCCCAAAACGCGAAGACAAGGTTTGAATTTACATGGACGATATATTGATAGCAACAAAGGATAGTAAAAGCCTTTACATAGTTTCATGACTATGTATGTATAGGTATAGGTATGTATAGGACTGCTGCTTTTGTCGACTTCCGAAATTGGCCAAAAGCAACAGTCGGAACACTTCCTAGTATTAAAATGTATAATTTGGCTGTTGCTATCATTGCAATCTGTTTCGAGTTTTTGCTATTGCTCCTGCTTTCGGCTTTCTTGCTTTCGGAGTTTTGCCGTTTGCTGCTGCTCGGGTTTTTTGCTTTCGAATTTTTGCTGTTTGCTGCTGCTGTCAAAATATTCTATTTCGGTTATTTTCTGCTGCTTTGGCTGTTAGATTTTCTGATTTCTGTTTTTTTTTGGAAGCAGAAGCAATACAAATTATTCATATTTGCTAAACAGTCACAGCAATAAATAGCACAAAATTTATGACTTTTGCTAATTCGACTACACCAATTTAAACACTGTTTGGAAATATTAATAGAAGTTTTTAAACGTTTAGTTGCCAACAAACTTGAATTGAGATTGACAAGTGCGAATTTCCTCAGGAAGAAATTAAATATTAGGGATACGTGATAACAGGAGACGGCATCAATCCAGATCCAAAAGCATTACAGGCAGTTAGCAATTTTTCAGTACCTGCTAAAACACATGAGGTAGAGTTTCCTAGGTATTATTTTCGACGATTTGTTAAATTTTTTATAACAATAGCAAAACTATTGTACTATATGGTGAGAAAAGATAGAAAATTTGAGTTCGGTGGGAAAGAATTAAAAGTGTTTTGAAAAATTAAAAAGAAATTTGCTAAAAACCCCTATACTTGTTTTGTATAACCCGACTCACCCAACATAGTTACACTGCGACGCTAGCGCCCTTGGTTTTGGTTCAATGATTTTGCAGAGGAAGAAAGATAATAAGATGCACTGGCAGAAACACACATATACTCACCATTAATATTATAATAATTATTATTATTATTATTATGTGCAGATCTAACAAGCACATATTAGTAGTAATCGATGCTCGACCACAAAGTCAAAGGAGACAGTATTAGCATTGAAAGACTATTTTAGAGCGTATTGTAGCCTCAAAGGCGGTTTTTTCTGATCGAGGAACTTGCTTCACATCAAAAGAATTTGAAGATTTTTTAGTCGAAAATGAAGTCAAACATATAAAAATCGCTACAGGATCTCCGCAAGCCAACGTTCAAGTAGAAAGGGTAAATAGAAGTTTGGTCCAATGATCGCTACACTGACTGAACCGGATAAAGGGTTGGATTGGGACACAATCTAGAAACAGTTGAATATGTACAATCTTAGAAACAGTTGAATATGCATTTAACAACACGCTACAAAGGTCAACTATTAAGCATCCAAGTGAAGTTTTGTTCGGAGTTGCACAAAGAGGAAAGGTTATAGATGTGGAACACTTTAATGCAATCCCACTTTATCCTCCCGATTTTCTAGGCCGTTTTTACTCACATTCAATCGTACAGTTTTATTCCACATTATTTCTTTATACATTTATTATTAATTATTACATTGCTATACTCCTTTTTCGAACAGCCACGAGGAACACAACCGGTCGACACAACTTGACGCCAAAAAAACTCTTTTCTCAATGATATCGATGGTTTGTCATCGATATCGTTGATAACCTTTAAATTATGCACCTCTGAACTGGTTCAATACAATCGACAGCTTCTCGTCTCTCGACACATTCCCACATTCGGCCGGACTGACTTATCATTCGCCTCGAATGGTGAATCGTCTGATGAATTATCTTGACCATTCCACAGCTTCATATACTCTGCGACAGTTGAGGTTTTCCCAGGACCTTCGTGATCTCCTACCTTTTCTACGTCATATCGTCCATGAGACTTAACTCTCACCAACCTATATGGTCCAAAATATTTAGCCTTAAGTTTTAGTCTTGAACCATATTGCGTTCGCTTAATTGCTATCAAATCATCGATTTTATACTCAACTACCTTTTTGAGTTTTTTGTTATAACTTTTACGATTCTTCTCTTGGATTTTTCACTATTATGCTGAGCTTCCTGACGAACGTTAGTGCGTTCAACTTCTAGCTCTTTTATGGCTTCCTCTTCCAAAAGTTCTTGTAACTCAGGAAAACTATTAGTCCCCCGGCTAATAATTTAAATGGCGACACTTTTGTGCTTCTAGGGGGGGTACTATTGATTGCTTGTTGCACTCTTTCAACGTACCTATACCACATAGTCGGATTTTCATAACGAAGTTTTGTTAACATAGGAATAATTATTTTATGGATACGTTCAACTTGACCATTTCCCTTAGGTACTCCGGTAACTATCATTAAATGCTAAATGTTTTGCTCTTTACAATAATCTCCGAACTGGTAAGAAACAAATGCAGCACTTCTATCTGATATAATACGCCCTGGATTTCCAAAAACTGATGCTTGACGCCTGAGTCTATCTATCACCGCTTCTGACGCCATATTCTTTGTTGGACAGAGCCATTTCGAAAACGCGTCGACAACTACAAATAGATAATTATAACTCTTTGCTGTCCTACATGATCAACATGATAAGTCCCTAAAGGTTTATCTTCTTTATTTACTGGAGTTAATAAACCCTCTTTCTTGGCTGCTTTACCTTCCGAAACAATGCATTCGATAAAAATTTTTACAATATCAGAGGCTTTTTGGAACAACTTACTTCGGTATGTAAAACTTTCTCTCAACTCCCTCTTGAGTTCTTTTGGCCGAAAAATGACCCTTTCTATGTGCAATCTTAATTAATTCCTCTTCCTTAAATGATGGGACTACAATTAAATTCTTAATGGGATCCTTGTACAAAACACCGTTTTTTATAAAGAAATCTTCATAAGTCTGATGCTCTAAAACAGCAGTCACTGCCCTAATGCAATCATCACTAGCTTGAGCTAGTTTAAGTCTGTGATGCTCTGAATCCTCTAAGATTAAACAGGACATTCGACTTAGAGTATCTACATGCTTCATTTTACTGCCACTTCTATGTTCAATCTGATACTTAAATTCTTGAAGAAATAAAGCCCAACGCGAAGCACTTACTGGAATGTCTCTTTTTTTCATTGTCATTGCAAAAACATTGCAATCTGTTATGACTTTGAATTCTATTCCTAGTAAATATATGCGCCACTTCTTCAACGCTTCCACTATTGCTAACACTTCCAATTCGTAGGAGTGATATTTTTCTTCCGCAGGCTTTGTTTTCCGGCTGAGATATTATACTGGATGGAATAACTGATCATCGCTATCTTTTTGTAGAAGAACTCCTCCGTAACCAAACATTGACCCATCAGTGTGTACTTCAGATACTGCCTTTGGGTTATACAATCGTAAAACTGGTGCGCAAATCAAGGCTGCCTTTAGCTGTTCAAATGCGATTTGATGATCGTCACCGAACACAAACGTTGCAAGACTTGACGTAAGACTTGTTAAGAAAGTCTTACAGTGGTTTCGCTATCAATGCGTAAGACTCTATGAAACGACGAAAATATGATGTTAGTCCAACAAAACATTGTACACTCTTGTAATTCTGTGGTTTTGGGTAATTTTCCACCGCCAGTGTTTTTACTTTAGGAGGCCCTCTATAACCCTTTTCGAAAATGTATCCCAAAAACTCTGTAGTTTCTTTTAAGAATTGACACTTCTGCCATTTAATGCGCAAACCAAACTCCGATGCCCTATTTAGCACACATTTCAGCTTGTGAATTCCTTCTTTAATATCCTTTGAAGGAATAATTAGATCATCCATATATGTTACGACTGTGCCATCTCGAATCAAATCAATAAAGGTTGCAAAGATGTAGCGGGAAAACACATGAGGGGAATTTGAAATTCCAAATGGGACATACAAAAACTCAAACTGACCGCCAGGTGTCACAAATGCAGTATACTTCCCTGAGTTGGGCTTCACAGGAACATGAAAATATCAATTTTCAAGATCCAAGGTTGTAAACACATAAGTGACATTGGGAAACGTTCACTTACAAAGTCTTTTTCCTCCATCCTTTTTTGAAACAAGAACTAGTACAGACACATATTCTGATGTACTTGGTTGAATGATACCCTCAGCTAACCATTTTTCTACATTTGAGTCCACAATACCTTTATCAATAAAAGATAAACGCCTCGGCCTTTCGTATACTGGGCACTCGTCACTTAATAATATTTTCATTTCGACTGGACTCTCCTTTGACGACTGTAGTACATAACTGTGAATAAGCTGTTTGACTTCTTTGACGTCCGATTTAGTTAAATGGCACAAATCTATTTCACTCTTTTCTTCTTCAGCTAATAAACACAAACTCTCAAATTCCTGTAACAAACCCTTCGGAGTTTTCACTTCTTCATTGTGTACAATTTCTTTCGCTTCTGTGTTTGGCATCACTTCTTCTTCTATAGGCTTAAAGGCTAATTCTAAAATGTTGTTTCCAATAACTACTCCATAGTCAATATCCTCTTTTTTATAAACATGGAACGTTAAGGGCCATTGAAGACATCAATAGTCACCTGCGCTTTAAAACTACCTATAGTATTTAAGTGACTTTTACACACTCCCAATAAACGGTTTCGTTCATCGCTTAATTCTATACCATCGCCTTATTCTATAAACATAGATGACATCCTGTATCTATGAGTGCCGACAGCTCAACGTTTCCACATGATATTGTTTTGAAAATAGCTTTTCCTTTTACATTGATTTCCTTTGACATTGTACTAGCCCTACTGTATTCCTTGTTAGTATCCAATTTACGTGTCGGGCATACTGATGCTTTATGCCCTATCTGATCACACTTAGTCTTCGGACACTCACTCATCAAATGAGATAGTTCGCCACACTTAAAGCGTTTTCTCGGTTGTTTAGATATTTCCGCTTTTCTATCATCCTTCTCATTATGATTTGTTTCTATTTACCACTTGAGGCCAAAGTAAACCTTTTCGTAAATTGTAATCTGTTCCTTCAGCTGAATGACTGTCTTTGCCTGATACAAGTTACTGTTGTTAGCTTTTGCATCAGGTATTCCTTCTATGAAATATTCTATAAGACTAGCTTCATCTAAATTTATGGAACTGCCTATTTCCCTCAGACTATAAAGGTACTCACGAAAATCTTCATTTGGGCGTTTGCGTCTATTTCGCAACAATTTATGTACTTCAATTGCTGATACTTCTGAGCCGAACTCGCTTAACAAAATTCTTTTTAATGATATCCAATCAGTCACTTCTCGCTCACTACACACAAAAACTTTTGATGGACCTTTTAATAATTGCTTCGCATAGATAAATTTCTGTAGCGTGTTCCATTGAACTGCTTCAGCATTATCTTCAAAATCCCGTAACCAATTTTCTATAGACGGTTGCCCTGACCCACTGAACGATGAAAGAGAATCCTCGCGCAAAGTAAAATTATTTCTAACTACAGTTGGTACCGTAGACTGAAATGATCCCGCATCATCACTTTCGGATTCAACCTCGACTTCGTCAGCCACCAAACCGAAATGTTCGAGAAGACGATCTTGCAACGATTGCTTTCTACCAGTTATTGCCAAATTCAAACTGGCCAACTTTGCTGTGAGCTCATTTACATTTAAACTTAATACTTCGTCTCTATTCATTTTATATTCATCGTAGCATACTCGTTACAGCTGAAATTTAAATATATTTTACAAAAGTATAATCTAACTCTATTGTTAGTAATTTAATTTTCTCATCTTTTAGCAATTACAAAATATAATTATTTCTCTTTCAATATTTACTTCTCTTTTAATTCCAAATTTATTTACTTTACTTTTGAATCTACATTAATTGACTTTACTTTTGAATAAACATTAATTTACTTTACTTTTATTCAACCCAATCTTTAAATTATTACTTATAATTTTGACATAAATTAATATTGATTTAATTTAATGATTGCATCAACTCAATTTGAATTATAACATCTTCCGTTTTGTAAACATAATATTAATTAACATAACACCAACGCCGTTTATTCGCGCCAATTCTTCTGATATGTCGATCTTGCACGAATGCTCTCACTTACGCTGTCTCGCTCGTGACGCCAATGCCGATGTCTCGCTCTTGCCGCCAATGCCGATGTCTCCCTCTTGTGCAAATTTTTCCACTGACGCCGCCAATATTGTGCGTCTACCGCCAATTGTTGTAGCTTCTTTTGCCGCCAATTTTCACAAGCTTGCCGCCAATTTCTCAAGAATTTCACACTCTAGTTACAGCTGCTCACCACATAGATTCCATGTTCCAGGCCATTTGCCACATAAATCTACCATCTCAGTGAATAGTTCCCACGACATTTACAAAAATTACGCTATACCAGCCTCATTGCCACATACATTTTTGCAAAATTACAAAGATCGTCAATCTCTTTGCGCTTCCAGCCTCTTTGCCACGCAAACTTCAGGGTTCTCACTATACTATTCGCACCTCCACACTTTTCACTCTCACTTGAACTTGGACGTTTCGCTGTCTCTCTCTAACATACAAGCATTCATCAACTCGGGTGGTTATTTTACCGTTCTTTGTACATTAAGGTTAAATCGAACACACATTTTTTTTTCGAACTTTTTCTGTCTTTGGCAACACAATTTTAATGAATTTTTCGCTTCGAATGCAATCCCACTTTTTCCTCCCGAATTTCTAGGTCGTTTTTACTCACAATCAATTGTACAGTTTTATTCAACATTATTTCTCTATACATTTATTATTAATTATTACATTGCTATACTCTTTTTTCGAGCAGCCACGAGGACCACAACAGGTCGACACAACTTGACGCCATAAAAACTCTTTTCTCAATGATATTGATGGTTTGTCATCGATATCGTTGATAACCTTTAAATTATGCACCTCTGAACTGGTTCAATACAATCGACAGCTTCTCGTTTCTCGACCCATTCCCACATAGATGCATTAAAAATTAGTTTAGATGAATTAACTAGAATTAGATAGAACCTTGGATAAAACAAGACCGGAAGCGGGT
This sequence comes from Drosophila willistoni, assembly GCF_018902025.1. Taxonomy (NCBI): domain Eukaryota; kingdom Metazoa; phylum Arthropoda; class Insecta; order Diptera; family Drosophilidae; genus Drosophila; species Drosophila willistoni. The sequence continues at coordinate 44,479 of NW_025814190.1, read as the reverse complement.
AGGAGTATAAAAAAAGTACCAACGTATATCAAGTTAAAAAAAGACTCTAAAAGAAAAGATCCCGTTAAGTATAAGGCAGACGATTAGGTGATGGTTAGGAATTTCGACTTACATATAGGAGTGTCTAAAAAACTTATTCTCACATTCAAAGATTCGTATAGAGTAAAAAAAAGTTCTGCGCAATGACAGATATGTTTTGGAGGATGCTGAGGGCGAACCAGACTTCTTTATAAAGGAGTATGGTCCATAGGAAACATGCGGCCATGGCTAATTTGTTCAAATAGCTAAGAGATCGCGAGCTCTCTGGTCAGGATGGCCGAGTTGTAGGCATCACCTAGTCGCACAGTGAATCCTCACACTACCAAAGTTATCTCAGTTATCTACATTTATAAGATCCACACATATACATGTAACTATCTAGAATAAGCTAGCAATAAGAAAACTCAATAAATCAGCTCTTGTGCGACAATTGAAAAGTAAAGACGTGTACCACAGTTATCTTTTTGTAAAAGAACTCCTCCGTAACCATACATGGACGCATCAGTGTGTACTACAGTTACTGCCTTTGGGTTATACAATCGTAAAACTGGTGCGCTTATCAAGGCAGCCTCGAGTTGTTCAAATGCAATTTTCTGATCGTCGCCGAACACAAACATTGCTTCTTTTCTTATAAAGTCAGACAGTGGATCCGCTATCAATGCGTACGACTCTATGAAAATAGAAGAAGAAAGAAACCTTTGTGCACTCTTGCAATTCTGCGGTTTTGGGTCATTTTTCACTGCCTGCGTTTTTGCTTTAGAAGGCCTTATAGAACCCTTTTCAAAAATATATCCCAAATGTCACAAATGCAGTATACTTCCTTGAGTTGGGCTTAGTCTTTGTCATTCTTGACATCCGGCCTCTCCTGACTCCTCTTCATTGATTCCTATGTAGTCGTAGCCTTCTTCTTCGATGTCTAGGCCCGGAATCAAAACACACCATGGTTTCATGTGATCGCTCGATATTACATTACTGTAACGTCGTTGAGATACTGAACGATCGGGTAGGTCTTCTACAATGTAGCGATCGTTTCCTAAAACTTTCGTTACGACGTACGGTCCTTTAAACGCTGGGTCTAATTTATGAGTGTCTCCTGTAGCCATCGGTACATAGTCAATGACTACTAAATCATCTACTTCAAATTTTTGAGGTTTGGCATGCTTCAAGTCGAATCTTTTTTTCCATTTTTCCTGTTCAGCTTTTATATTTTCTGCCGCTTGATGACGATTTAGTTGTACATCCGTTTCTTCAAACTGGTCTTCCGTCATTGCTTGTATAATTCGGTTATACGATACATCTTTGGGATTAAAATTAAATACCAAATCGTTCGGAGAAAATTTTGTCGTTGAATTCACGTTTGTATTCATACTCCACTGTATGTTGAACAACTGTTGATCCCAATCCTTGTTTTTATCCGTACTTGTTTTCAGCGCGTTTAGTAGTGTTTTATTCATTCTCTCAGCTTGACCGTTGGCGCGTGGTGTGCGCACTGCTGTTTTAATATGTTGTATGCCATAGTTTTGCACAAAATCTTTGAATTCCTTTGATGTAAACGAAGTACCTCTATCTGATATGATACGTAATGGTTGTCCAAAAATACCAAACATGTGCGAAAGCGCTTTAATAACTGGGATGGTCTTTGTGTTGCGTGTTGCGACTAATATGGTGAACTTGGTGAATGCGCATACTATCACCAAAATGTAAATATTTCCGCTCTTGCTTTTCGGAAATGGTCCAATATGATCGATATTTATTGTCCGGAATGGCATCGGTATTACGTCCTGCAAGTGCATTTCTCCATCTGGTTTTCCTCCTTTTATTTTATTGATACAGCATTCGGGACATGAGTCTATATATGACTTAATAAATTTCCTCATCCTTGGGAACCAAAAATAACGACCAATTCGTTCCATAGTCTTCTGCGCACTGTAATGACCTACGTCATCGTGGTTGCTTTTAGTAATTCTCCAACGAACTGCTTGAGGAACTACTAATTTATCGCCTTTATCTGTTTTTCTTAGTAACCTGCTTTTAGAAATGACATAATCGTTTTTTATTTGCTTCCAATCAGCACTTTTATCTTTCATTTGAAATATTTCAAAAATTTGCTTTAGCTTTGGATCTTGCTTTTGCATGGTATACACCCAGTCATCATCTATTGGGATGACTTTAAAAATGCCATCTGTTTCCATAATGCTGCTTTGTTCCTTAAGTACTGGTTGTCTGCTCATTCCATCTACATGTGGTAAATCTAAGCCCGGTCGGTGCTTACATATGAAGTCGAATTCTTGGAGTCTGAGCCACCATCGCGCAATAGGCGGCTGAAGAGCGGTTGAGTTCTTTAATGTTGCTACAGCGTTGCAATCCGTTATTACTGAAAATTGAGATCCAAGAAGGTATACCCGGAATCTTTCCAATGATTCGGCTATAGCTAAAACTTCCAGTGCATGGCTTGAATACCGACTTTCAGAATCCGTACAAAGTCTACTGAAGTAAAATACCGGCTTGATATCCTCGTCTTCCTGTTGAAATAGTATTGCTGAAATTCCTGTGGTGCTCGCATCCGTATGCACTTCATGATATTTCGTTGGGTCATATAGCGTTAAGACTGGTTCCGTTGTAATAGCTTCTTTTAAACGATTGAAAGCTTGATTTTGATCAGGTGTCCATATAAAGTTTTGGTTTTTCTTCAAAAGCATACTCAATGGTTGTGCTATTATGCTATAATTTGGAACAAATTTACGGAAGAATCCAGTAATTCCCAAAAATCTCCGTATTTCTATTTCATTCGTTGGCTGCGGATATTCAGCTATACATTGTGTCTTTTCTTTTCCTGGTTGAATTCATTTACCAGTAATAATATGACCTAGAAATTTGACTTCTTTTTTCATGAACTTGCACTTAGATGGACGTAGAGTTAATCCCTCGGATTTAACTCGGATTTTAATTCATTTAGAATAACTTTTCCTTCGTCAATCGTTTTTGATGAAATAATAACTTCATCAACATAGCTTATTATATTTCTTTGATATTTGAGGTTTCGTATGATATTTGCGATGACTTTTTGGAATACCATTGGCGCATTAATCAAACCAAAAGGCATGACATTAAACTCAAATAATCCGTCTGTTGTCATAAAGGCTGTAAATATCTTGCTCTCGTTGCTCATTTCTATTTGATAATATCCAGACGTCATATCCAGCGTTGTAAAGAAATGATTTCCTGCTAACTTTGCCAATTGCTCTTCTACGACTGGCATCGGGTAGTGTTGCTTTACTGTGACTGCGTTGAGGGCTCTGAAATCAACACATAAGCGATGTTCTCCATTGGGTTTGGGCACCAAAATCGAGGATGCTGCATGTGGTGATGTGCTTCGTTGGATTATGTTGTACTTCAGGAGTTCATCTACTACTGTTCGTAATGCATCTCTTTTTGCAAATGGTACTTGATATCGCCGTCCCACAATTGGATTCGTGGTTGTTACTTTGATCTCCATCTTTGTTGATTTGCATCTGCCAATATTTGAAAAATCTTCGGCAAAGCATTCTGTATAAGCGTTCAATAGATCACTCACCTGTTTGCGCTGAGGATCGTCAACCTCAGCGCCGATATCAAACTCGCATTTTACCTCCGTTGGGGAATTAGTTGACTTCGTTTCGACCTTTGTCTCACCCTCTGCACACAAAATATCCCTTCCTAAGACGACTGCATGATTAAGTTCTTTATCTTGAACTACGTAGATGCATACGTCTATTCGCTTGTTATCCCAAACGATCTCCGTTAACAGGCATTCCTTTGACTCAACAATTCCTCCTCCAAAACCTCTGAAAGAATTGGTCATAACCTGTAGAACTGCGTCCTTCGGTACCTGAGACTTTTGCATGAATGTATTGTCACTGCCTGTGTCTACAAACGCCTCATATTCATGTCCTTCAATAAGTATTTTCTTCAAGATTGGGGGACGCTTCTTATCCTTTATGCTATCAACTTTCGACACCGTTGACCGCTTAAGTCTGCAATCTTTTTCTTCATGTCCTATCTTAGAGCAAAACGAACATCTTGGCTTTTTCGATTCAACCGGACACTTGGCTGCGATATGTCCACTATTATTACAATTAAAGCATTTTGGACCCTTAGCATTATTATCCTTGTTAACCTCCATGGTCTTTGCGGTATCTGACGATGCGTATTCCGCCGTACGGTATGACTGCCATACGGATGAAGAATTCATATTCTCCAGTGACCGAAACAATTCTGCACATGTACATAAATTCATGGCTAGTAAAGCTTTTGTTGACTCTTGCTGATTTAATCCGTTGATAATATATGAGTTGATGGATTTATCGTCTATATTAGCTTTTCGACCTATCGCCATCATTGAGTAGAAGTATTCAATTAACGTTTCGTTATGCTTTCTCTTGCGGCGCATCATTTGCCTGTGAACATCTGATATATTAACTACACTTGGAAAATCCTTTAGTAGAGCATCCTTAAATTGACTCCAAGTCTGATATACTCTTTGTGAATCCAACCAGTCTTTAGCTACACCTCTTAGTTTGTGCTGTACAGCAAACAATATGGTGGCATCTCTCCACTCATACACGATCTGTAACTGTTCTACTTTGTCCAAAAATTGTTGCGAATTCACTGCTCCTTTTATTGGGTCAAATTCGGGAAGCATTCCTATAACATCTTTTATCGATGTATTACTGTTGTAGTCCCGTGGACTTATTCGTTGTCCCATAGATTGTTGCTCGACTACGTCGTGCTGATGGTTTTCCTCCGACCTTGCGGGTTCATTTGCACGCTCCTGTCGTTCCGTCATCAGATTTTGTGTTCGTACGTTGATCGTTGATACAGCTTGCGATAAATCAGCTACCATTTGTTTCAGTTCATCCATTTGTCTCTGCATCGTACTATTTTGCTGGTTGAAATCGTATTCGTCGGTGTTTATTTGGTCCGTTCCTAGAATTGTCGTAATTTCATCAATCTTGGCTTGTTTGTTACCATTTACATGAATATTATTTGTCTGTAAAATAATATCCAACTCCGCCACTCGTAGTGTAGATAATTTAACCAACATTTTCTTAACTTTTTTTTTCTAGTCAATTGTCTTTTACTTTTTTTTTCGTGCTTTTTAGATCTGGACCTTTCCAACGATTGGTTTATCGATAAATGCTATCGGTACATTCGATAGTTAGGTATGGACTTTTTCCGTCTTTTCTGTGATTGCCTTTCTCGTGGAGATTTCTACGTCGATGTTTGCTTCGTCCCTTATGACTTGCCATTGTCGATGTCTTGCCTCCCCATGAAATCCGTGCAAACCTTTTTCCGTTACTTTGGGAATTCTTGACCGTCTTGCGATTAATGCCGTTGCGTCTTTTCCCGCGTTTTTTTTTCTTGTATGTATCTACCCTTGTCTTTTTACAGCTTTGGAAGTTTCGTGACCGTTTTGCTTCTTTGCCGTTTTGTCTTTCTTCCACTGTTTCGTTGACCTATAGATATCTCTTTTACTCTTTCGGGAAATCGTGACCGTTTTGCACTTTTGCCGTTTGTCTTTTTCCCTTGTCTCGTTGGATTCTTAAATTTATTTCATCACTTATGAAATAAATTATTCCGTCTTTTCCGAAAGCCGTGTGTCTTCGTATCCCACTTCTGATTTGTCAAGATACCGATTTATTGGATACGTTTATTACAGCTTAAATTTGATCGAACTCATATAAATTATATATATGTATATGGTGTTCTTCCAAAGACGTCCGATCGTCGCGGCTTCTCCAACAAGACTCCCGTACTATCCCTCTACGTTCTCGCTCTGTGCTCTCTCTCTGTATGCACTCTATTTAAGCTCTCTCTCTCTCTCTCTCTCTCTGTATAGTCTTTGTCATTCTTGACAGTTGTAAACACATAAGTGACATTGGGAAATGTTCACTTACAAAGTCTTTTTCCTCCATCCTTTTTTGAAACAAGAACTATAGCAGACACATATTCTGATGTACTTGGTTGAATGATACCCTCAGCTAACCATTTTTCTACATTTGAGTCCACAATACCTTTATCAATAAAGATAAACGCCTCGGCCTTTCGTATACTGGGCATTCGTCACTTAATAATATTTTCATTTCGACTGGACTCTCCTTTGACGACTGTAGTACATAACTGTGAATAAGCTGTTTGACTTCTTTGACGTCCGAGATTTAGAGTTAAATGGCACAAATCTATTTCACTCTTTTCTTCTTCAGCTAATAAACACAAACTCTCAAATTCCTGTAACAAACCCTTCGGAGTTTTCACTTCTTCATTGTGTACAATTTCTTTCGCTTCTGTGTTTGGCATCACTTCTTTCTTCTATAGGCTTAAAAGTAGCATTTCCTTTTGTGATAACCATATCAGCTAATTCTAAAATGTTGTTTCCAATCACTACTTCATCGTCAATATCCTCTTTTCTATAAACATGGAACGTTAAGGGCCATTAAAGACCAATAGTCACCTGCGCTTTAAAACTACCTATAGTATTTAAGTGACTTTTACACACTCCCAATAAACGGTTTCGTTTATCGCTTAATTCTATACCATCGCCTTATTCTATAAACATAGATCATATCCTGTATCTATGAGTGCCGACAGCTCAACGTTTCCACATTATATTGTTTTGAAAATAGCTTTTCCTTTTACATTGATTTCCTTTGACATTGTACTAGCTTCTTTAGAATCGTTGGGAGTGATTTCAGACTCGATGAAACGAAAAAGCGACACTAAACAGAGACACATATAGATCTTATAGTATTTAGCCTGCGAGAGAATGAGATGCAAATATATAAAAAGCATTATAAATAAAAAGTATTATGAAAAACTTCGACCAAGCTGGGAGTCGAACCCCGGCCGCCCGATCGGCAAGCGAGTACAGAGCCACGTCGACACTTTGTAATTTGCCGTCGAGTTCTGTAGTTAGTGTGCTCGCTTGGCGATCGGGCGGCCGGGGTTCGACTCCCAGCTTGGTCGAAGTTTTTCATAATGCTTTTTATTCATAATGCTTTTTATATATTTATATATTTTTTGTGATACATTTTTATTTACTTTTTATACCCTTGTAGAGGGTATTGTAAAATTGGTCAGATGTTCGTAACGCACAGAAGGAGGCGTTTACGACCCCATAAAGTATATAAATTCTTGATCAGCATGAGAAGCTGAGTTGATATAGCCATGTCCGCAAAATGTTTTCTTCTAGACCTATATGATATAGTGGTCCGATCCTAAGGATTTTCATACTTTATCTTACCCGGGTAATAAAAAACCCCAAAAAAAGATTTCATCCCGATAGCTCTTAAGACGGCTGAGTAAAACGCATACGCACAGACGGACGGACAGATGGACATGGCTTTATCAACTCAGCTTCTCAGGTCGTAAACGCCTATTTCACCCAATCAATCAATAAATAGCATCACGGAATTCATTCATGAAAATTTAATAAAGTATACACCAGAAGTATCGCGGATACTTAGAAAAGATTACGATAAAGTTCCAATGATTTTAAGTGGCGATTTTAACGTAAATTTTGCATTGGACACAGCGGTTCCTTTAATTGACTTTCTCAATACAACATTCAGTTTAAAAATGTGTAACAATCGCACTGAATCAACAACACGATCAAAAACAACAATTGACGCGGTATTTCAAAGATATGTTGGCAACATCGAAACCAAAGCATTTGTATCAAGTGGTCCATACGACACCAGGACATAGCCTGTTTCGCGCGAGCCCAAGCAGAGCGCTGTCCACCTCCTGCCCGACCAACCGTGGGGCGCAGCTGCATATCGGACGGCACGATCGCGTGGACAAATTCAAATAAAACGGACAAACAATTAAAAATATGATTAAATACAGCTAATTACGAGCTAAATGTGCTAAAATAGAAGTTTTCACAAGGGAAAGAGAGGCTTCTGATCTGATTACGGGATACAGAAGATTGTAATCAGAACATAGGACTCGAAAAGGTTCATGCAAAGAATAGTTAGAACTACAGTGTTTTAAGGATCGAGGAATAAAATTTCTAGTAGGTCTACGGGGTACAGATGGGTTTAACTGCTTCAATAGCTGAGGAGAGTCTATTTCACCTATTAAAAGTTTATGAATAAAGATAGCACCAAGCATTACTCTACGATTAATTAAAGAAGGAAGATTGATTAAAAGAAGCCTACTGGAGTATGATGGCAAATTGACATTGCGATCCCAATTTATACCGCGAAGAGCGAAAAGCAGAAATTGCTTTTGAACAGATTCAATTTTATTTTGGTGCGTCTCATATTGAGGTGACCATATGCAAGATCCGTACTCTAAGATAGGACGAATTAAAGAAGTAATCAGAATTTTGGTTGTGTACGGATCGTCAAACTCTTTTGACCATCGTTTCACAAACCCAAGAACATTCATAGCTTTACTAACTGTAGCAGAAATATGAGGATTAAAAGTTAATTTATGGTCCATAAGAACACCTAAATCGTTGATAATATCTAACCGCTCTAAGGCAGTGTCGTTAAGATAATAAGTTGCTAAGTATGGAGTGCATCTATAAAAAGACATAACTTTACATTTAGAGCCGTTAAGGTTTAATAGGTTTGTTTCACACCAACTCTGAAGATCATTAAGATCCGATTGAAGTAGGCAAGAAGACGAAATGTCTTTAAAACTGAGGTAAAGCTTGACATCATCCGCGTACATAAGCACCCGAGAATGTGACACTACCAATGGAAGATCAGCAATCTAGCAAAAGGCTGGGGATTGCAAGTGCGTTTAATTTATATAAAAGCAGAGTATGATTAACAGAGTCAAAGGCCTTGCGGAAGTCAGTATAAATGACGTCAGTTTGCACGGCAGTCTTGAACCCTTTGATTGAGTGAGATGTAAATTCTAGTAGGTTAGTAGTTGTCGATCTACATTTTTTAAACCCATGTTGGGTTGATGAAATGATTGAGCTACAAAAATGCTGCAATTGAGGCTTCGGACTTCTTCCTCTTTTTATGAAGAGGAATAATATATGATTCCTTCCAGATAGTCGGGAAGGCGCAAGATGTGACGGACAGTGTAAACAACTTAAGTATTGGTTTACATAGGGCCTCCGCGCAAAACCTTAATACGCAGCCTGGTATTCCATCAGGGCCAGGTGCATAAATTGGTTTGACGGAACTGAGCACGCTAAGAACCGAACTTTCATCAAACACAGGGTCTAAAATGCAATTAGAGGATTGCAAGTGATGAGGATAAGGGAGATTTGCTTGATAAATCGAATAGGACTAAATTATTTTGAAAAAATCAGCAAACATGTCGGCAATTGCCTGATCATTGTCAGCTTTATTGTTTTCGAAAGACAAGTAAGACGCGTGCACCGATGTCTTACGTTTAACATTTACAAATTTATAAAATTGCTTAGGATCGCGAGAAAACCTGAGTTTACATCGCTGAAGATAATCCTTATAGCAATGTGAATTCAGCACCATGAAATTTGATCGAGCAACTACATATAGGGAAAAATCCGATGCTTTACCGGATTTTTTTAATCTTTTATAACATCTCGATTTTACGTTCTTCAAGTTACATAACTCACGTGAGAACCAAGGAGGTCTATCAGACTATCGTAGGGTCACACGCGGGACACAAATATCAAAGAACGACTCATGTGTTTTATAGAAGACAGAAATGGCAGAGTCCATATCCGTGCAAGTGTACAGATAAGTCCAATCATTAGTTAACAAAAGTTTTTTAAGTTTAGTAAAGTTTGTCTTGCGAAAACATCGGATTGTAGGCATCGAGTTATTATGTTGAGACATAACACCAAAAGGAAGGTCAATGGTTATATCCAGAGTTGGATGAAAGTTGTCTTCGGGGATAACTAAGGGATCAGTCCTGGAAACATCGCAGTTGGAAGAATCCAACACAAATACCAGATCTAGTGATCTGTTACGACTATTCCGGACAGGATTTTTTTGAGCTAGGGACAACTCAAGCAGACCATCTATGAAACAATGTGACAAGGAGGGCAACAGTAATAAAGAGTCAAATGAAAGGGTCCAGGCAATCTCAGGTAAATTAAAATCTCCCAGAACAACGAGCTAGTCTTTGTCAGAGAGATATGAGGAAATAAGTCGAATAGCTTCCAAATGGTCAGTGTATACAGCCAAGTCGGACTGTGGTGGAATATATGAACAAGTAATATAGGCAGAAAAAGAATTAAACGAAATTTTAACACAAACAAATTCAGTCTCCTCACAATTTCAGACGAGAACGCCGAGTCAACAGCGATCAAAAGGCCATCACCATTACGGATAGTCCGATCATGTCTATATATTAAATATTTTGAGGGGAAAATTGAAGCATCGGCAATATCAGACTTCAGCCAAGTCTCAGTAAAGGCAAGAATATGAAAGTCAAAAGCTAGACTATCTACATAGAGTTTAGACAGTTTAGTCTTTAGCGTACGGGGATTCTGATAGGCCAGAGTTAGGGACGAAATTAGTTTTTTGACTCGCCAACAGGTGCAGACGAGCCGGAAGGAACGTTATTCACAGAGGCAGGTAGCAAGCTAATCGGAGGCCGATTCTTCTTTTTTATTGTATACTCTTTTACAACAAGGTGTTCCGGCCAGAAATCTTTATGACATATTTGGCCAAAAAGATCTTGGGAGACACCCATTTTAAAGGACGAAATGTCCCGAGTATATGAAAAACGGATCTTTTCCACAGCAATGTTTGGTGCTTGAACTTTGCCCTGGATGTAGGCTATGACTTCTTCAGAAGTAGTATTGGGATCAATACTTGAAATAAAAATTTGCTTTTTGGGGGGAACTACAACAAGGGAACTAGGAATACTAGGCACAGCAGCTCCTCTTGTAACTACTTTATTGGCAATATTCCTGGAAACGGATGTTTGCCCGGACAGTTCGGAAACTACAACCGATATCGTGTTAGTAGGTGGGATACTGTCTCCAGGTTATATGGGAAGAGACTCCACACTTGCCAAAGCCGATATCAGCTGCTGTACATTTGGTGACATAGGGTCATTGTCGGAAGCCGCAGATCTCGGAGACTTTAAGAGCTAGAGCCACCAAATTTGGTATGCAGTCTCGTGGTGTATGTACAGTTATCGAGATTATTTCAAATTTTTCCCACGCCCCCTTCCGACCCCGGAATTTACAAAAAACAGATTTTCTTAAAAACTATGTAAGCTAGCTTAAAAGACGCGCAGATATTGATTATTTAAAAATTTTGCCACCAAATTTCGCTCCCGAAACTGAACTGATTTTCTCGAAAACTAACAAAGCTAAAGTCACCAAATTTAGTATGTATATTGTCTAAGAATGGGCGCAGAATACATATATTTTAATATGTTGCCACGCCCATTTACGCCTCCATAATTTAGGAAAAACCAATTGGCTCTTGCAATTTTTTTACCATCGCGATCAAATTTGGCAGACTAATAAATCTTATCTATTTCTATCAAGCTACCAAATTTGATTGAAATCGGACTAGAAACATACAAAATATACGTATTTTGCTACGCGATCCATAACGGCAGAATTGGCCGTTGGCTAGTGGAGGCGCTAGAGTCCTCGTGTGTTTGTAGAGTGAGCGAGATAGCATATGGTATGAGGAATGTTAAAACAATTTAATAGACATACATTTGGTTTTCGAAATTTTGAATATTTTTTCACCTGGTGTATGGTATACCCAAGTCGGCGAGACGACTTACTTACTTCATTAATATCTAATCTACGTGTCGGGCATACTGATGCTTTATGCCCTATCTGATCACTCTTAAAGCACTTAATCTTCGGACACTCACTCATCAGATGAGATAGTTCGCCACACTTAAAGCATTTTCTCTGTTGTTTAGATATTTCCGCTTTTCTATCATCCTTCTCATTATGATTTCTGTTTCTATTTACCACTTGAGGGCGACCAAAGTAAACCTTTTCGTAAATTGTAATCTGTTCCTTCAGCTGAATGACTGTCTTTGCCTGATACAAGTTACTTTTGTTGGCTTTTAGAATATTCTATAAGACTAGCTTCATCTAAATTTATGGAACTGCCTATTTCTCTCAGACTATAAAGGTACTCACGAAAATCTTCATTTGGGCGTTTGCGTCTATTTCGCAACAATTTATGTACTTCAATTACTGATACTTCTGAGCCGAACTCGCTTAACAAAATTCTTTTTAATGATATCCAATCAGTCACTCCTCGCTCACTACGCACAAAAACTTTTGCTGCACATTTTTTAATAATTGCTTCGCATAGATAAATTTCTGTAGCGTGTTGCATTGAACTGCTTCTGCATTATCTTCAAAATCCCGTAACCAATTTTCTATAGACGGTTGACCTGACCCACTGAACGATGAAAGAGAATCCTCGCGCAAAGTAAAATTATTTCTAACTACATTTGGTGCCTTAGACTGAAATGATCCCGCATCATCACTTTCGGATTCAACCTCGACTTCGTCAGCCACCAAACCGAAATGTTCAAGAAGACGATCTTGCAACGATTGCTTTCTACCAGTTATTGCCAAATTCAAACTGGCCAACTTTGCTTTGAGCTCATTTACACTTAAGCTTAATTGTTCGTCTCTATTCATTTTATATTCGTCGTAGCTTACTCGTTACAGCTAAAATTTAAATATATTTTACAAAAGTATAATCTTACTCTATTGTTAGTAATTTAATTTTCTCATCTTTTAGCAATTACAAAATATAATTATTTCTCTTTCAATATTTACTTTTCTTTCAATTCCAAATTTATTTACTTCACTTTTGAATCAAAATTTATTTACTTTACTTTTGAATCCACATTAATTTACTTTACTTTTGAATCAATATTAATTTACTTTTATTCCACCCAGTCTATAAATTATTAGTTATAATTTTGACATAAATTTATATTGATTTAATTTAATGATTTCGTCAACTCAATTTAAATTATAACATCTTTCGTTCTGTAACGATACTCCAACACATTTACAAAAATTACGCTATGTTATATATATGCAAAATTCCAAAGATCTTCAATCTCTTTGCGCTTCCAGCCTCTTTGTATATATACTGTTCGCACCTCCACACTTTTCACTCTCACTTGAACTTGCACGTTTCGCTGTCTCTCTCTAACATACAAGCATTCATCAATTGGGGTGGATTTTTACCGCTCTTTGTACATTAAGGTTAAATCAAACACACATTTTTTTTCGAACTTTTTCTGTCTTTGGCGACACAATTTTAATGAATTTTTCGCTTCGAACTTTTTTGTTTTAATTATTAGTGTTCTTTATTTAACAACATCTTTTAACTGCACGTAAGTTCGATACACCATGTAAATGTAAATATCTTACTTCTGACACCAATTAGTGGGGCACTTTAATGCAATCCCACTTTTTACTCCCGAATTTCTAGGCCGTTTTTACTCACAATAAATCGTACAGTTTTATTCAACATTATTTCTTTATACATTTGAAACTAACTGAAACTAACTTTAAATGAAAATTGAATGACTGGCAGAAAATAATTATGAACACAGTAAAGAATTCATATTAATAAAAAAACGAAAGAAATGAGGGTGTATTCTTTTGTTCACAAGCTAGCGGCTAGCGGTGAGGTCAAGATGTAGATGGACCTTGTCAGTTCTGTACCCTCTCAACCATGAATCTTCGTTGTTATTTATAAAGATTCCCAAAAAAAAACTGATCGATATCAACTCATATACCCATGTCACTAGGAAAATTAATTATAAAGCTTAAGCAATCATTTTCAAATTCATTATAATTTCAGATAGAAGCATTTCTTGTTGTACACAATAAATTTTAAAGAAATATATACAGACTAATTTTAAACAGCTGGTCTGGTATGACTCAACATTTTGAGATCCAGAACTTTCAGACTTGCAAAACAATGGAACTCAAAGTAAATTAAACTATTGAATAAGAGGGACTAAAACTAGTAGTATAAAAGAGAGCTTACTAGTTACGCATTATTAATTATTGTAGAAGATTATAAAATATAGAAGGAATATCAAATAAATCAAATTAATATTTTATTTTTTATTATTCATCTTATTTCAAGTTCTCTTTCTTTTTTTTGTTTTTTTTTTTTTTCTTTTTAGTTTTTTAGAGTTAATTTAAATTTTCAAGTCGCACAAATTCACTCATTGCGTTTTATTACGGTAATCTATTTTTTGTTTTAATTTAATTATTTGGTTAATCACAAAACGCTGAAACAGAAATTACATCAAACAAATCAAATCAGAGTATCAGTTGACTACCATCCTCCATAGTTCGCAAAAACTTGGTTGAAAGTCGCCGAATTGATACCGCTTAATGCACTAGGCACTTACCCCATAGTTTATTCGCTGAAAGGCCTTCCATTGATGAACTGTGGGAGGGTGTTTTATGTGATGATTTCTCCTTCGCGCTTTATGACCACCATTAAACTACGTTTCACTCACTTTGCTTTTACATTTACTCTATTTTACGTTACTCTCGACTTGAATTATTTAATATAACCTTAACGAGGCTTTAATTGATTCAATATTTGACTTGTTTACATTTTCTTTTTTTTTGTTTAACTTCATAAGGACTTGAAATTTAAATTAAGATCAGAAAGGAAAATATCGTCACTTAAAGATTTCGTTCAAAACAAGGTTAATTTGAAAAAAAAATTGTATGAGCTTTCCAAATGGTCACATGGAATGCGCTAAATCGGGCGACAGCAAGCAATATCCAGAATTTGGCGAAAAGACAAGCTTTGTCTGGGTCAGCAGCGGCAGAAGGTTAGGTAGGCCACTGCCTTTAAAACCTTGCTTTCACTTAGAATCGTTGTGGCACTGCCGGTGGTTAGTTGGCGGTGTCTTTTAAATGTCCGAATGCCAATTCCAGAAGGCAACGACAACCAGAAATTCGGCTGCACGTGCTCCGGCACCAGAAATGGGTATTTGAAAACTCGCCGGTTTTCCAGAAAATAATCCTCACAAACGAAAGCTATCAGCAATATTGGCCAGAAAATGTAAGGTTTCCAATCTAGGATATAGAGTAAGATGCAGATGGTGGCTGGGTAAAAATTCTAATTAACCTACATACCTGCTATAGTTTATAACCAAAGATTTGGTTATACACTTTTCTCCTCAGTTTTAAAATGAAATGAAGCCTAGCAAAAAAAACGAAGCGCGTTGCCACCTCAAGAAAAACGATAGATAATTTATCGCTATCCCCATATTATACGTTTATCGATTGATCGATACCAATACTTTTATTTATTGATTGATCGCTACTGGCAAAGTGGCGTTGCGTTGTATACATGGGCCAATGTGAAGTGCGTCGTTAAGAGATCGTCCATCCCGATCTTGAAATGATGCATCGAACACCACCCGCAGCTTGGCGCCTATGACTGGATGGTGTGGCAAAAAACTTCTTACGTACGTTTGTGGCTTCGTCTGAAATGTGTCCACAAATTGTGGGTTTTGTTCCTTGAAGGGCAAATATGTATCTTCCATTCGAGTTGCGGTTGTGAGTACCCTTCGATCCTCTTCGTTTACAGTTGTACGTAATGGAACTTCCTCTAGTTCCCAAAATCTTTGCAGTAGTCCATTTATATTAACCGTCGTCAGCAATGACGTAGATGATGTTTGCAATCTTGAAGTGTACACCGATGTGATTACCCATCCAAATATGGTGTTAACTGCAATAGGGTGCCCTTGACCATCGCATAACTTCTCTCCGGTGAGAACTAACCAAATGCAATCATTGCCCAGCAAAATATCGATTGAAGCGTTAGTTCTGAAGTCAGGGTCAGTCATTTGGTATCCATTAAATACCGACAGTGATGAAGCATCAATGTTTTCACGAGCCAATGGTGAGGTGATCTTTCCTAAAATGTGAGCTTTAATATCGATGCAATGACTCGACACACGAGACATCATCTGGAGAGAGCAGAAACCTCTGGTTATTCCTGCCTTGACGTCTGAGATGCCCGATGTGGCATCGGACGTGTACCAATGCAGTAGGTAGAGTGCTTCTTCGTTGGCCATTTGGCTTACTAGGTCTGGTAACATTCATCATTGCTATCGCTGATGCCGCTGGTGACTCCTCAGAAGCCTGGCCTCAGTTGCCTTGGTGCTGCTCTGCGCTATTATGCTGTGTAGAATGGCCTTCAGAATGCAGCATAGAATGATGGCGGCGCTTGCAATACTTGCAAGAAGACTTCGAGTCACAAGCGCTTACTCCATGTCCAGTTCTCAAACAATTAAAACACATATGTTTCTCCTTCGCAAAGGTGTAACGTTGCTTGGCAGTCAAGCTCTGGAATTGAGGACAAGCCGACAGTATGTGCTCAGTACTATGACATTTCATACAATTACCTGTAATGGCAAGCATGGTGCTCGCTTGCCTTTTTCCTTTTTCATCCCTCGGTTTGCTCGCTACATGATCGACAACTTGACTGAGCTCAAGGCGATCGCATCGTGAGTTCAAAAACTTGAGCAACTCTTCAATGGTAGGAATTTCAATATCCTGGCTTTTGTCGATCCATTCACGTCGGGTAGCCTCATCAACCTTGTTGATGAGCAAGTAAAGGAGCCAACAGTCACGGCCCGTTTGTCCAGAAGCGTCTAAAGCCCGAATAACATCACTGGCTTCGCAAGTCAGAGCGCGTAGCGATGATGAGTTTTGCCCAACACCCTTTGGCAAGGCGATGAATGTGTCCATCAGTAAATTCACCAAGTAACGGGGCTTTTCATATCGATCACTCAATGATTTCCATGCAGTGACGTAATTTGCATCCACTACGGGCAGATGCTGGATGAGTATCGCTGCTTCTCCTATGACGCACGACTTCAGGTGATGAAACTTTTGGATATTCGTCAAAGTTGTCTTTCCGTGAATGGTACTCTCAAACAGGTCATTAATGGCATGCCATTCCTTGTAATCTCCACCGTCATATGTTCCGATAATGAAACCTTATATGTTAGGATGTCTTCTCCAGGACGCCAATGCAGCCCAAGCACCTTTGCTGCCATCTTTGAGAAATCGATTTAATTTCCCTCGTTGCTGGCAATTCGTTTACTATTCGAGACCCATTTGCTTAGCTCCAATTGTGCCCGTGACATAAGGAGTATCAGCTCTTCCTTAATGTCGAGCAGTTCTTGTTCGTTCATGGCTCTTGTCAGTACGTCATCGACGTATAAATCATCCAAAAGTATCCTAGCCGCCCTTTGAAACTCGTATTCGTGATCAGTTGCCAGTTGTTCCAGCACTCTAACTGCCAGAAACGGTGCACATGCCGTGCCATAGGTGACTAAGGTCAACTTGTAATGCTTCAATGGTTCCTCAGGGTCTTCCCTCCAAAGGATTCGTTGAAAATTCTGATGTTCAGGGGCCACTAAAATCTGTCTGAACATTTAGACGATGTCCGCAGAAAATACGAATCTGTGCATTCGAAAACGCAGACAAACGTTGAAGAAGGTCAATGGTTATATCCAGAGTTGGATGAAAGTTGTCTTCGGGGATAACTAAGGGATCAGTCCTGGAAACATCGCAGTTGGAAGAATCCAACACAAATACCAGATCTAGTGATCTGTTACGACTATTCCGGACAGGATTTTTTGAGCTAGGGACAACTCAAGCAGACCATCTATGAAACAATGTGACAAGGAGGGCAACAGTAATAAAGAGTCAAATGAAAGGGTCCAGGCAATCTCAGGTAAATTAAAATCTCCCAGAACAACGAGCTAGTCTTTGTCAGAGAGATATGAGGAAATAAGTCGAATAGCTTCCAAATGGTCAGTGTATACAGCCAAGTCGGACTGTGGTGGAATATATGAACAAGTAATATAGGCAGAAAAAGAATTAAACGAAATTTTAACACAAACAAATTCAGTCTCCTCACAATTTCAGACGAGAACGCCGAGTCAACAGCGATCAAAAGGCCATCACCATTACGGATAGTCCGATCATGTCTATATATTAAATATTTTGAGGGGAAAATTGAAGCATCGGCAATATCAGACTTCAGCCAAGTCTCAGTAAAGGCAAGAATATGAAAGTCAAAAGCTAGACTATCTACATAGAGTTTAGACAGTTTAGTCTTTAGCGTACGGGGATTCTGATAGGCCAGAGTTAGGGACGAAATTAGTTTTTTGACTCGCCAACAGGTGCAGACGAGCCGGAAGGAACGTTATTCACAGAGGCAGGTAGCAAGCTAATCGGAGGCCGATTCTTCTTTTTTATTGTATACTCTTTTACAACAAGGTGTTCCGGCCAGAAATCTTTATGACATATTTGGCCAAAAAGATCTTGGGAGACACCCATTTTAAAGGACGAAATGTCCCGAGTATATGAAAAACGGATCTTTTCCACAGCAATGTTTGGTGCTTGAACTTTGCCCTGGATGTAGGCTATGACTTCTTCAGAAGTAGTATTGGGATCAATACTTGAAATAAAAATTTGCTTTTTGGGGGGAACTACAACAAGGGAACTAGGAATACTAGGCACAGCAGCTCCTCTTGTAACTACTTTATTGGCAATATTCCTGGAAACGGATGTTTGCCCGGACAGTTCGGAAACTACAACCGACATCGTGTTAGTAGGTGGGATACTGTCTCCAGGTTATATGGGAAGAGACTCCACACTTGCCAAAGCCGATATCAGCTGCTGTACATTTGGTGACATAGGGTCATTGTCGGAAGCCAAAACTGGTAGAGAACGATGTGCCGACGGACTGAGGGATGCGCCCTGAATCCTGGCCCTCTTTCGCGTCGGAGATTCAATCAAAAATTTAGAACTTCTGAATTGAACCTCCATCGCCAAAAGCTCTTCTTGGAGCTTATGAACGGTAGCTGACAGGGTTTTAAAGGCATCCCCACATATTCATGATCAGGATCAACAACCCAGTCGGTCTAGCCATGTCCGTCTGTCCGTCCGTCCGTCCGTCCGTCTGTATGAACACGCAGATCTCGGAGACTTTAAGAGCTAGAGCCACCAAATTTGGTATGCAGTCTCGTGTAGTATGTACAGTTATCGAGATTATTTCAAATTTTTCCCACGCCCCCTTCCGACCCCGGAATTTACAAAAAACAGATTTTCTTAAAAACTATGTAAGCTAGCTTAAAAGACGCGCAGATATTGATTATTTAAAAATTTTGCCACCAAATTTCGCTCCCGAAACTGAACTGATTTTCTCGAAAACTAACAAAGCTAAAGTCACCAAATTTAGTATGTATATTGGCTAAGAATGGGCGCAGAATACATATATTTTAATATGTTGCCACGCCCATTTACGCCTCCATAATTTAGAAAAAACCAATTGGCTCTTGCAATTTTTTTACCATCGCGATCAAATTTGGCAGACTAATAAATCTTATCTATTTCTATCAAGCTACCAAATTTGATTGAAATCGGACTAGAAACATACAAAATATACGTATTTTGCTACGCGATCCATAACGGCAGAATTGGCCGTTGGCTAGTGGCGGCGCTAGAGTCCTCGTGTGTTTGTAGAGTGAGCGAGATAGCATATGGTATGAGGAATGTTAAAACAATTTAATAGACATACATTTGGTTTTCGAAATTTTGAATATTTGTTTCACCTGGTGTATGGTATACCCAAGTCGGCGAGACGACTTACTTACTTCATTAATATCTAATCTACGTGTCGGGCATACTGATGCTTTATGCCCTATCTGATCACTCTTAAAGCACTTAATCTTCGGACACTCACTCATCAGATGAGATAGTTCGCCACACTTAAAGCATTTTCTCTGTTGTTTAGATATTTCCGCTTTTCTATCATCCTTCTCATTATGATTTCTGTTTCTATTTACCACTTGAGGGCGACCAAAGCAAACCTTTTCGTAAATTGTAATCTGTTCCTTCAGCTGAATGACTGTCTTTGTCTGATACAAGTTACTTTTGTTAGCTTTTGAAATATTCTATAAGACTAGCTTCATCTAAATTTATGGAACTGCCTATTTCTCTCAGACTATAAAGGTACTCACGAAAATCTTCATTTGGGCGTTTGCGTCTGTTTCGCAACAATTTATGTACTTCAATTACTGATACTTCTGAGCCGAACTCGCTTAACAAAATTCTTTTTAATGATATCCAATCAGTCACTCCTCGCTCACTACGCACAAAAACTTTTGCTGCACATTTTTTAATAATTGCTTCGCATAGATAAATTTCTGTAGCGTGTTGCATTGAACTGCTTCTGCATTATCTTCAAAATCCCGTAACCAATTTTCTATAGACGGTTGACCTGACCCACTGAACGATGAAAGAGAATCCTCGCGCAAAGTAAAATTATTTCTAACTACATTTGGTGCCTTAGACTGAAATGATCCCGCATCATCAGTTTCGGATTCAACCTCGACTTCGTCAGCCACCAAACCAAAATGTTCAAGAAGACGATCTTGCAACGATTGCTTTCTACCAGTTATTGCCAAATTCAAACTGGCCAACTCATTTACACTTAAGCTTAATTGTTCGTCTCTATTCATTTTATATTCATCGTAGCTTACTCGTTACAGCTAAAATTTAAATATATTTTACAAAAGTATAATCTTACTCTATTGTTAGTAATTTAATTTTCTCATCTTTTAGCAATTACAAAATATAATTATTTCTCTTTCAATATTTACTTTTCTTTCAATTCCAAATTTATTTACTTCACTTTTGAATCAAAATTTATTTACTTTACTTTTGAATCCACATTAATTTACTTTACTTTTGAATCAACATTAATTTACTTTTATTCCACCCAATCTATAAATTATTAGTTATAATTTTGACATAAATTTATATTGATTTAATTTAATGATTTCGTCAACTCAATTTAAATTATAACATCTTTCGTTCTGTAAACATTTCCCATGACGATACTCCAACACATTTACAAAAATTACGCTATGTTATATATATGCAAAATTCCAAAGATCGTCAATCTCTTTGCGCTTCCAGCCTCTTTGTATATATACTGTTCGCACCTCCACACTTTTCACTCTCACTTGAACTTGCACGTTTCGCTGTCTCTCTCTAACATACAAGCATTCATCAATTGGGGTGGATTTTTTACCGCTCTTTGTACATTAAGGTTAAATCAAACACACATTTTTTTTCGAACTTTTTCTGTCTTTGGCGACACAATTTTAATGAATTTTTCGCTTCGAACTTTTTTGTTTTATTTATTAGTGTTCTTTATTTAACAACATCTTTTAACTGCACGTAAGTTCGATACACCATGTAAATGTAAATATCTTACTTCTGACACCAATTAGTGGGGCACTTTAATGATATCCCAGTTTTTACTCCCGAATTTCTAGGCCGTTTTTACTCACAATAAATCGTACAGTTTTATTCAACATTATTTCTTTATACATTTGAAACTAACTGAAACTAACTTTAAATGAAAATTGAATGACTGGCAGAAAATAATTACGAACACAGTAAAGAATTCATATTAATAAAAAAACGAAAGAAATGAGGGTGTATTCTTTTGTTCACAAGCTAGCGGCTAGCGGTGAGGTCAAGATGTAGATGGACCTTGTCAGTTCTGTACCCTCTCAACCATGAATCTTCGTTGTTATTTATAAAGATTCCCAAAAAAAAACTGATCGATATCAACTCATGTACCCATGTCACTAGGAAAATTAATTATAAAGCTTAAGCAATCATTTTCAAATTCATTATAATTTCAGATAGAAGCATTTCTTGTTGTACACAATAAATTTTAAAGAAATATATACAGACTAATTTTAAACAGCTGGTCTGGTATGACTCAACATTTTGAGATCCAGAACTTTCAGACTTGCAAAACAATGGAACTCAAAGTAAATTAAACTATTGAATAAGAGGGACTAAAACTAGTAGTATAAAAGAGAGCTTACTAGTTACGCATTATTAATTATTGTAGAAGATTATAAAATATAGAAGGAATATCAAATAAATCAAATTAATATTTTATTTTTTATTATTCATCTTATTTCAAGTTCTCTTTCTTTTTTTTGTTTTTTTTTTTTTTTTTAAGTTTGTTAGAGTTAATTTAAATTTTCAAGTCGCACAAATTCACTCATTGCTTTTTATTTCTCTTCAAATCAAACATTATTTTACGGTAATCTATTTTTTGTTTTAATTTAATTATTTGGTTAATCACAAAACGCTGAAACAGAAATTACATCAAACAAATCAAATCAGAGTATCAATTGACTACCATCCTACATAGTTCGCAAAAACTTGGTTGAAAGTCGCCGAATTGATACCGCTTAATGCACTATGCACTTACCCCATAGTTTATTCGCTTGATGCACTGTGGGAGGGTGTTTTATGTGATGATTTCTCCTTCGCGCTTTATGACCACCATTAAACTCCGTTTCACTCACTTTGCTTTTACATTTACTCTATTTTACGTTACTCTCGACTTGAATTATTTGATATAACCTTAACGAGACTTTAATTGATTCAATATTTGACTTGTTTACATTTTCTTTTTTTTTGTTTAACTTCATAAGGACTTGAAATTTAAATTAAGATCAGAAAGGAAAATATCGTCACTTAAAGATTTCGTTCAAAACGAGGTTAATTTGAAAAAAAAATTGTATGAGCTTTCCAAATGGTCACATGGAATGCGCTAAATCGGGCGACAGCAAGCAATATCCAGAATTTGGCGAAAAGACAAGCTTTGTCTGGGTCAGCAGCGGCAGAAGGTTAGGTAGGCCACTGCCTTTAAAACCTTGCATTCACTTAGAATCGTTGTGGCACTGCCGGTGGTTAGTTGGCGGTGTCCTTTAAATGTCCGAATGCCAATTCCAGAAGGCAACGACAACCAGAAATTCGGCTGCACGTGCTCCGGCACCAGAAATGGGTATTTGAAAACTCGCCGGTTTTCCAAAAAAAAATCCTCACAAACGAAAGCTATCAGCAATATTGGCCAGAAAATGTAAGGTTTCCAATCTAGGATATAGAGTAAGATGCAGATGGCGGCGGGGTAAAAATTCTAATTAACCTACATACCTGCTATAGTTTATAACCAAAGATTTGGTTATACACTTTTCTCCTCAGTTTTAAAATGAAATGAAGCCTAGCAAAAAAAACGAAGCTCGTTGCCACATCAAGAAAAACGATAGATAATTTATCGCTATCCCCATATTATACGTTTATCGATTGATCGATACCAATACTTTTATTTATTGATTGATCGCTACTGGCAAAGTGGCGCGTAAAGACGTTAAGTTTAAAAATTTGAAGGTTTGAACTAGCGCACGCTACACCGGTCGACACAACTTGACACCATAAAAACTCTTTTCTCAATGATATCGATGGTTTGTCATCGATATCGTTGATAACCTTTAAATTATGTACCTCTGAACTGGTTCAATTCAATCGACCGCTTTTCGTGTCTCGACCCATTCCCACATAGATGCATTAAAAATTAGTTCAGATGAATTAACTAGAATAAGCATAGATAGAACGTTGGATAAAACAAGACAGGAAGCGGGTAGGTGTATAAAAAAAGTACCAACGAATATCAAGTTAAAAAAAGACTCTAGAAGAAAAGATCCCGTTAAGTATAAGGCAGACGATTTGGTGATGGTTAGGAATTTCGACTTACATATAGGAGTGTCTAAAAAACTTATTCTCACATTAAAAGGTTCGTATAGAGTGACAAAAGTTCTGCGCAATGACATATATGTTTTGGAGGATGTTGAGGGCAAACCAGACTTCTTTATAAAGGAGTATGGTCCATAGGAAACATGCGGCCATGGCTAAGTTGTTCAAATAGCTAAGAGATCGCGAGCTCTCTGGTCAGGATGGCCGAGTTGTAGGCATCACCTAGTCATATTAACATAAGTCGCACAGTGAATACTGACACTACCAAAGTTATCTCAGTTATCTACATTTATAAGATCCACGCAAACCAAATTCCGATGCCCTATTTAATACACATTTGAGCTTGTAAATTTCCTCTTTAATATTCTTTGAAGGAATAGTTATATCATCCATATACGTTACGACTGTGCCATCTCGAATCAAATCAATAAATGTTGCAAAGATGTAACAGGAAAACACATGAGGGGAATTTGAAATTCCAAATGGGACATACAAAAACTCAAACCGACCGCTAGGTGTCACAAATGCAGTATACTTCCTTGAGTTGGGCTCCACAGGAACATGAAAATATCAATTTTCAAGATCCAAGGTTGTAAACACTGTATTACCCTGCAATCTCTCAATTACATCATCTATAAGTGACACTGGGAAATGTTCACTTACAATCTTAGCATTCAAACGTCTATAATCACAGCAAAGTCTTTTTCCTCCATCCTTTTTTAAAACAAGAACTATAGCAGACGCATATTCTAAAGTACTTGGTTGAATGATACCCTCAGGCAACCATTTCTCTACTGTTGAATCCACAACACCTTTATCAATAAAAGATAAACGCCTCGGCCGCTCGTATACTGTTTGACTTCTTTGACGTCCGATTTAGTTAAATGGCACAAATCTATTTCACACTTTTTTTCTTCACCTAATAAACACCAACCCTGTACAATACCCTTCGGAGTTTTCACTTCTTCATTATGTACAGTTTCTTTCACTTCTGTTTTTGGCATCACTTCTTCTTTACTAGGCTTGAAAGTAGCATTTCCTTTTGTGATAACCATATCAGCTAATTCTAAAATATTGTTTCCAATTACTACTTCATAGTCAATATCCTCTTTGCTATAAACATGGAACGTTAAGGGCCATTAAAGATCATCAATAGTCACCTGCGCTTTAAAACTACCTATAGTATTTAACTGACTTTTACACACTCCCAATAAACGGTTTCTTTCATCGCTTAATTTTATACCATCGCCTTATTCTATAAACATAGATCTTGTAACTATGAGTGCCGACAGCTCAACGTTTCCACATGATATTGTTTTGAAAATAGCTTTTCCTTTTACATTGATTTCCTTTGACAATGTACTAGCTCTACTATATTCTTCTTTGGCATCTAATTTACGTGTCGGGTATACTGATGCTTTATGCCATAGCTGATCACACTTAAAGCACTTGATCTTCGGACACTCACTGTTTAGATATTTCTGTTTTTCTATCATCTCTCGCACTATGATTTGTGTTTATATTTACCACTTGAGGGCGACCAAAGTGAACTTTGTGGTAAATTGTAATCTGTTCCTTCAGCTGAATCACTGTCTTTGCCTGATACAAGTTACTTTTGTAGCTTTTGAATCAGATATTCCCTGTATGAAATATTCTACAAGACTAGCTTCATCTAAATTTATTGAACTGCCTATTTCCCTCAGGTACTCACCAAAATCTTCATTTGGGCGATTGCGTCTGTTTCGCAACAATTTATGTACTTCACTTGCTGATACTTCTGAGCCGAACTCGCCTAACAAAATTCTTTTTAATGATATCCAATCAGTCATTCCGCACAAAAACTTTTTCTGCACCTTTTAATAATTGCTTCGCATAGATAAATTGATTGACGGTTGACCTGACCCACTAAACAACAATTCTATTTATTATACCCTTGGAAAAAGGGTAAAAAAAAGGGCATATTAATTTTGGTCAGAAGTGTGCAACGCATAGAAGGAAGCACGAGACGAGTTCATATAGCCATGTCCGTCCGTCCGTCCGTCCGTCCGTCTGGATCAACGCAAACTCCTCCTAGACCGTAAGAGCTACAAAGCTAAAATTTCGCATGTAGGCTTGTATATACTGCAGGGGTTGTATATTCAGCCGGTTCGGACCACTATATCATATAGCTCCCATACAAATAAGTTATTTCTCAATAACTTCGATATTTTCTTAGCTATTTTCGTGAAATTTAGTAGTGTATTAGTCTATTACACTTATAAACGACTATGCCAAATTTGATCAAGATCGGGTGACTATATCATATAGCTTCCATAGGAACGATCTTTCGAAAATAGTGACTTTTGTGAATAACTTCGTTACTTTTAATGCCAATGCTTTCAAATTAATCATTTGTGTGGGACTGCGGTATTGTATTATGAATAAACACAGTCCCGGTTATAGTTTTATATTAGTTTTATTTAATGTTAAGATAAGTATTGATTTTTAGGTAATAGTAGATATAATTATAATTAATTGTTTAATGTCTTTCGCGTTTTCGTCGTGTGTACGTCTTACACTTTCGGCTTTTCGTCTTAAAACTCGTCTTTTCGTCTTTAACTTTGTCTTCTTAATGCGTCTCTGTCTGACCGGCTTGCCAGATTGTCTTGAGCTTCTTCGAGTCAGCTGACTCAACTAGGGCTGGCTGAATAGGATTGCCAGACCATTCCCACAAATCGGCCATCCTACACTTCATTCGCCGCGAATGCATCGTCGTCGTCGTCGTATGGTACCCATGGTTTTTGTTTTCATCTTGAATTTGTAGAATATGTTGCTTTGCTTCTTTACGTTGTTTATCTCGTTCATCATTAAAGTGTTGAATCATTTCGTCTTCTATCATTTCCTTGATTTTGATATCAGACTTTAATCGCATCTTTGTATAATGGATGAAGCTCTCCTTCTTGTTTTCCTTGCTTGCGGTTAGTCATGATACATCTTATGCAACAGCTTACACATCTCTTTATTTTCTCTTCCAGATTCGGTATGAAATATTCTTTTCCAATGATCTCTCGTGTTTTCTTGATGGAAAAATGACCATGATCGTGGGCCTCTTTTATTAGTTCTCGTTGCATACTAGTTGGTACGACAATAAGTTCGTTCTCCGAGATAAGTTTGTGCAGAACTCCAGCCTTTAAAAAATAGTTATTGTGATTCGTCTTATCTGCCAATACGTCTATAATAGCCTTCAGCTGGTCGTCCTGAGCTTGCAGATGCTTTATTCTGCTATGCATACTGGTTTCGCTGATCATCATCATTGGTACACGACTGAGTGCATCAGCATGGCGAATTCGAGTGCCCGCTCTGTGTTCGACGTCATATTGAAATTCTTGCATTTGGAGAATCCAACGAGCTACTCGTGTGCACAGATCCTTTTTCTGAATAGTTTTAGCTAGAGCATTGCAATCTGTAACAAGTTTGAAGCGTAGTCCTAGTAAATAAACTCGAAATTTCTTTAATGCTTCTACAACAGCTAAGATTTCTAACTCGTAACTGGTGAACTTCTTTTCGGCATCTGTCGTTTTCTTGCTCATGTAATACACTGGATGAAACTGCATGTCTTCTGGCGACTTTTGGAGAAGGACTGCGCCAAATCCGTCGATTGAGGCGTCCGTATGAAGCTCCGTTTCGTGTAGCTGATGAAAAATTTTCAAAACTGGCTTCTCTGTAATAAGCTTCTTTAATTTGTTGAACGCAGCTAGCTCTTTCTCACCAAAAATAATCAATGCATCATGTTTTGTCATATCCGTTAGAGGCTTTGCAATCAGAGAAAAATTTAGTATAAACTTTCGAAAATATCCAACTAACCCCAAAAAACTCTGTAATTGTTTTAGATTAGACGGAATAGGAAACGATGACACGGCTTGCGTTTTCGATGTGGATGGACTTATACTTTGGTTCTCAATTACGTGTCCTAAATACTCAATTTTCGTTTTAAGAAACTGACATTTTTTGAAATTAATCACAAGCCCATATTCTTCGCATTGTTTGAGTACTTCTTTTAAATTGGCTACAGCTTCGTCTTCAGTTTTTGCTGGTATTATTATATCATCGACATATGGTATGGCTACTCCTTTTCTGGTTAGATCTCTGAATATAGCATTGACATGACGTGGAATTGTCCATTATGTGTTACGAAAGAAGTATACTTGCGGCTTCCTTCTTCAATGCCAACATGAAAAAAACCATTTTTTAAATCTATGGAACTGAAAATACGTGCATTTTGAAGCCTGTCTAACTGATCTTCTATTAAGGGAAGTGGAAAATGATCTCTAATGATTACTTTATTAATACGTCTGTAATCGATGCACAACCGATTTGATCCGTCCCGTTTTTTCACAAGCACGACTGGGCTTGTATACTTAGACTCTGATATTTCAATTATGCCATCCTTCAGCCATTGATCGGTTTGATTGTCAATGATGCACCTCTCTGCATATGAGAATCGTCGAGGTCGTGAGTATATCGGTTTATCATCATTTAGAACTAATCGCATTTGAATATTTGTTGACTTTTCGCTTACCGGATAATAATTCTGTACCAAATTTTGAACTGCTTCTTTAGCCCTTTTACTTGCTGCTGGATCTATGTCGGCCTGCTGTTCACTGGAGTCATCCACATTGATTTTCAAAAAGTAACTTACCTCGGATTCTAAAGATTGGGTTTTGTCACCTTTAGACCTTTGTAGCTGATTGTAACCTCCGCTTGCTTACAGAAATCCTCGCCAAGAACAATTTCCACATCCATAAATTGTTGCTCCACTGAGAGAAATGTCAAACAGTATTTCTCACCGTTAACATCGACCGTATATTTAAATGAACCCGATGCTTTGATCTTGTCTGTGTCTTTTTTCTTTCCGAAACCGATTAAATAAACGTTAGAATCACTCAACATTGGATTATTCATGTTTTTCAGCATTGCTTCAGATATTAAATTGTACTTGCTACCGGTGTCTAAGAACGCGTTATAATTAATATTATCGATTTTAACTGGGATAGACATAAAATTTTGAGTTGACGTAATTTTGCATGTATTGGCTTTATCATTTTTGGCACTGCTTGTTGGGCAATCTTTGGCAATATGTCCGAAATTATTACACTGAAAACATTTTCTGCCCTTATTTTTATAATCGCAATTAACTGATGTATGGCCCTTGGCGCCGCAATTAAAACATTTGAGTTCTTTCTTTTGCACTGCATGAAACTTATCATCGTTTTTCGGATACTGCTTGCCAACACCATTGTTATATTTGTTGTCATTTTTCGATTTCTCGCGCATAACTTCAAAAATTTTTAGCTTCTGCTTGAATTCATTTATATTATTAGACCCGTATAAAATTGATTTGTTATTCACCGTATCGTCTACGCCATCGATCACATATTGTATCAGCGAAGAGTCTTCAATATTTCCGCGAGATGACATTTCTTTCATGCACAAAAAATACTCCTGCAGACTTTCGTTTTTCTTTATTTTTCTATCCGACATTGACTTATGTAACTGTGCGCTATTTGTTGTTGATTTAAATTCAGCAAGAAGTGCGACTTTTAGTTTAAACCAGGTCGTTACATTTCGCTCACTATTAGCAAACATTTTTGCTAGGCCTTTTAACGATCGTTTGGCAAAAATAAATTTTTGTAACTCGTTCCAACACATAACAGTTGCCATATCTTCAAAATCTTGGACCCATATTTCGATAGATAGATTATCTTCGCCACTAAACAAACGGATTGAGTCTTCTATATCGCGAAAGTTTAAAGCGAACCTCGGGACTTCGGAAAAACTGCTTGGATTTTGCACACAGCATGTATTTTGCACACTGCATGTATTTTGCACACTGCATGAATTCTCGCTTCGCACACTTATATTTTCGCACACTTCGTCGTTTTGTGACTCTTCGTCTTCACTTTCGTCGTTATTTTCCGTTTGAAAATCGGCATCTTTGAGCAATGAATTCTTTTTTAAATTGCAAAATATGTGTTTCGTTAAATCGTTTTTATTGTGAGGCAGTCGAAGCAAATTACAAATTACAGCCAGATCCATATCTGACAGATTTTCAGCAATATAATTAACTTTATCATTATACAAATTGTCCGACTCAGCAAACTCATAGCCCTCAAACTCGCGCACCCGTTTTCTATTATTTCTATCTCCTTCTTTTTCAAAAATAAACTTGTGCAACAGAACGATATTCTCTCTCTTTTCCAGCCGAAGCATCTCACTAATACACTGAAAGTCATTTAACTGTGCCATTTTTCGTTTCGTTTTTGTTCGTTGCTGTGTGTAAATGGGTAACCGACGCGGTAAAAACGCGGTAAAATGTGGCGTCTCTTTTTGGCTGATGCAATTTCCAAGAAATTGTGAAATAAAATTGTTTTCTGTTATACCGATTCGACTTTTATTAAACTTTTAGCATTATTCACCATTTTCATTAAACTTTTAGAGAGACTCGTATTATTTAATTTTGCGACTTTTTACACTTTATTTTAATTTTCCGTTATACTTTGTTTTTAGGTTGAGTTCACTTATAGTTTTTTCACGTCAAGCCTCAATATGTCTGGGCTACTTCTTTTCACTTTTAAATCTTTTTCACTTTTTATTCTTTTAAAGTTGAGCCCAAATGTGTGGGTCACTTTTTTTTCACGTTTAATTCTTTTTAGGTTGAGCCCCCAAAATGTGTGGGACTGGGGTATTGTATTATGAATAAACACAGTCCCGGTTATAGTTTTATATTAGTTTTATTTAATGTTAAGATAAGTATTGATTTTTAGTTAATAGTAGATATAATTATAATTAATTGTTTAATGTCTTTCGCGTTTTCGTCGTGTGTACGTCTTACACTTTCGGCTTTTCGTCTTAAAACTCGTCTTTTCGTCTTTAACTTTGTCTTCTTAATGCGTCTCTGTCTGACCGGCTTGCCAGATTGTCTTGAGCTTCTTCGAGTCAGCTGACTCAACTAGGGCTGGCTGAATAGGATTGCCAGACCATTCCCACATTTGTTAGTTTAATATATCTGTTAATGTTTGTGCCAAATTTGATAATGATCGGGTAACTTTATCTTATAGCTCCCATAGGAACGGTCGTTGGAAAACAATGACTTTGATCAATAGGTTCGTTATTTCCTATGCTAAGATTGAAGGCCGTTCTTTCTCAAACATTACCCTTTTTAGCTAAAACGTTTTTCCACTTTGATGGCTATAAAAGTAAGGAAAGAGTTACCAAAAATGTTGCAAAGGTATAGCTGAAGCCAGCTGATTATAGCTGAAATTTAAATATATTTCACAAGAATATAACCTTACACTATTGTTAGAAATTTTATTTTCTCACTGTTTCAGCAACTACAACATATAATTATTTACATTCTGAGTGTTTATATTTCCTTAAATTCATAATTACTTTACTTAGCATTCAATTCAAATTACTTTACTTTTAATGCACATTAATTTACTTTACTTGTATTTAAACTAGTTATATCTTTGACGAAAATTTGTATTGAATTAAATTAATGATTGCATCAACCCAATTCGAATTTATTTTTTTCGCTCTGTAATCATGATGTCTATTAACATAAACATCTGGCTCACCACTATGTTGCCTTCTCGCTCTCACGTGTTGTCTCACCAACGCCAGATCAGTTCATAATTTATTATACATTTGTCACCTAATTATTACATTATTATTTTCTTCTTTTTTCAAGCAGCTACGAACAAAAAAACTCTCACTTATAATCTCGTTTTTTTGAAAATATCGGCTAGTTCGTTAAATTTAACTCATTTTCACATAGAGCAAAAGTAAGTAAATAATGGGTTTTTAGTTATAATTGCTTATACTAAAATAAATTTATTGTTCGATGATACATATATCCTTTTTGGTTCACGAATGTGTAAGGAATATATAAAAAACATGTTGTTTGACTGGCATCAAAATTATAAATCCTGTGCAATATTAAGTTACAAACTTGTAAACATGTACCAATTTTTGCACGGTACTGTATGTTAAACTGAGAAATATGAATTTTTACTACAATTGCTTTAAAAGTAACGAAGTATTGTTAAAAGCGCAGTCCTCGGTAGATAAGTTGTCTAAGTGGCCCAATCATTTAGGCAACTGAACAACGAGGATCCGTGTTCGAATCCCAGGCTAATGTATGGATGTAGTTTTCGTCTAAGTCGATGGCCTTAGTTGTCAGTGCTTGTAAAATAATGTTAGGTTGGTAGTTTACAACTATATCCTATACTTATAATAATAATAATTATAATATTAATATTGTTTAAAGTCACTTTTATATGATATGGTCGCGCAATATTGATCAAAATTGGCACAGTTGTTTATGCATGCAATGGAGTTTTGATACATCTCGTGTTATGTTTCTCCAATAATAACGTTTTTTTATTTTTGCTAGTGTTAAACAATATTGCTTCTTTTTCTTTATCATTTTATAATAGGGTCACCGGCTTAAGTAGGAGAAGATTAGAAGGAGGTTGTAAGATTGTAACATTTTATTATTTTAAAAGATTCTATTAAATTGGTTTGATATTTAGAATTTTACATATCGCTAACTTCAATTCTTGCTGTGACTTTTTTCCCATGTGTAAGTCTACATAGTATCCTGGGAATGAGGACATCTTCACATTTGAATGGTCCAAGTAAGACCGTTGTTCCACAACGTTGTTCATCAATTTTTTGACCGCGAGTCGCGTGCCATTTCAGAGTTTTGGCTGATTAATATTCCGGCACACCTATTTTCAATTTTAATACGTAGGGTGGCATTCCAGGTAGATGAAGTGAGTTCAAAAATTCCGTTGGATAATTAACCGCTTCATCTGCCTCCACAACGGTGTCTATCGACTTATATGTAATTTCCTCTGATCCTATGCTGGATTGGATGACACGATTAAGTTGATAGACATCTTCATTCTTGACAGCAAGGATCGCTCGATCACTGAGCCAAGAATTTATTTGAATATCAGGGAATATTTATTAGATCAGTTCTTCCTTTTATGCAACTAAATTACAAAAATTTTCGGGCAATGATATTTTCTTGACGTCTCGACGGCTGGCAGCTTCCCGCTCGCAATGTCCAGTAACTGTTGTGAGAATACCTTAGCTGATTCATCGTTCTGCAACTGGACAAGCATATTTATCGTCAGATGCAATGTACGTACGTCTCGCAATAAATAAATAAAAAAATAAATCTGGACGGCCATAATACCGAACATATGCCATAGCATCTTGAGCATATTCATCCATGTGGCACTGAATATGAAGATGGTAAAATCGTGAGCTTTGCAACATTGGTTGTACAACGGCATCTCGCAAATGAATATTTTTCTCGGAGCGAAGTTTCGTCTGATTCAATCTGAGAAATAGCAAACGTTCTGTTTCAATTTTTGCGTACATATCCACAATATATTGGTGAAACAACTGACGGCATATCAATATATGGTTGTCGTCGTTATTCCGAACCATTAAACGGTATGCGTAAAAGTTCATGGCAATACACTGTTTAGTTTTGTTTCAGTGAAGGTTGTTTCTCGAGGTTGGAACTATGACAATCGCCAGTTCGTCTATAGTTGGAGCATTATATCTCCTGACATGTTCTCCAGTGGGTGTTTTGTCTGCGTGTATGACAATTTTGTGAGTATCGGAGGGCATCATTTAAAGTACTGTTTTGAACAAACGCACGAAATTATTACGATTGTGGAGAAGCTCCTGTAGCTGCGAAAGGATGAATCTCCCTACGGATGTATGTATTCTTCAATCATGCATTGGCTTCGTCTCTATCATCACCGATGAAATACATTTGAAGAAAGCCAGCTTTGACTTTGAAAGTTGGCATGAATTGGGCAGCCACAATTTCTGCTCCAAATGACATCATTTGAAAGTAGGAATTATATTTCCTAATGTTTGGAAATAATTCGATTCAGTAGTGAAACCGGAAAGTAGAGTTCGCAGTGGCTCTGGTGGTGCTTCATGTTGAGGTAATTTGATTTTGCCGCCACCACAACACATTCCTTTCGTTTCATTATTGAACTTAAGTGCAGACATGACTCGTCTGGTAAATGACGACATAGCGGCAGGAGCCATAATCATCAGCTGGGTTATATTGATATGAAATACGATGGCATTGCTCACGTCGATCTAGTCTTATCTGTGCGCGGGATTCAGCTACCCTTCCCATATGCAGTTCACTTCGTTGCGAGCGAAGCAGTTGTGTAGCTGCAGACAGCGACTCTCGTGCTCTCAAACGCTCATGCTCAAGAATCCTCTGCCTTCGCCTTAGCCGCTCCGTCTCCCGTACCAATTCCCGCTCTTCTTCAGTCGTATTCGAAACATTGCTCCTGATTCTTTCTGCGTTGCGAGTACTTCGACCCAATTTCGCATTTAAGGAGGCATTATTTCGTTAGTAACTTTTCGTTTGTAACTGAAAAAGGAATGAATGAATAGTCTAGTGCAACAGCTACGTAATTGTCCTTACCCTTTAGATACTCTACTGTGATATTCTATTACTCTAATTTAAGTCTCATTCTCGTCACTTTGGAACTGGGATTCACCATCGAAAATCAATCGGTAAGAGTGATCTGTGATCTATTTTGACTGTGAAGTCTCTATATATGGTAGAGCATACATACATATACATATATAAATATATATATGCTAATTCCTGTTCTGTTGTGCTTTTGTTGCTTTTGTGAATGCTCATGATGGGTATGCGACTGGGAGTTGGAATCCGTTTTTATTTTGGAGTTTGGACTGCTCCACATGTGTACTAATTTGCATCTGTGATTATGGAAAATTCTTTGCTAAAATCTGGGTATTGTAATAGAGTGGGATTCAATAGTCCCGATTTTAGAAGGCTTTTTGTCATGCATTCGAATTTTACATCTTTTTTACATAATCTTATTATGTGACGAGAATATTCGGCAAAAAATCTTTATGAATCTTCTATGTTAGTTGCAAAACTGTAAAAGGAAGGAAATGTCAGGTTATGTATCCTACATTTTGCAAAAACATAAGTTAAGTTTTTGAGCATAAGCTATTAAGTCATCCACATAAAGCAATACTTGCGAAGGTTCAAGTCCAGTTAATGCTATAGTCATAATACTCTGAAAAAAATTTGGCGCTATTTTTAAATGGTAATCGCGTGAAGCGATACGAATCATTGTCTGTTGAAAAAACGTAAAATCTCGTAACCTTACATTAAGTCAAGGCATGAAAAATATTTTGCTCTACCGAGTTGAAAGACATCATCGATCCTTGGGAGTGGGAATTTATCAATACAACATTTTTTTATTAATCTGGCGATAGTCAATTACTAATCGCCATTTTATATTTTGGGAATCCGGGAGCGACTTTTTGGGTACAAGCAAAAGTGGGATATTATAAACAGATACATATGGTTCTACTATTTTATCATCTATTAATTTTTGAACTTGCTTTGGATTTCGTCTTTTTGACTATGAGGATTTCTATTATTTTTTATGCAAATTGGCTCATCTTCATTCAGTCTTAATTTTTTGTTTGTAGTAATTAGTAGTTATAGATTCGCTCCGAATACATCTATATATTTGGTGCATAACGTAGTTAACTGGTTATGGAACTGCGTGGAAAATTTTTTGAAAGTTGCGTTAGTACTGTTTTTTTTTTTCTATCCTGTGGATTTGTTTTAACTACATAGTAGATTGAAAATGGCTCGTATTCCGGATTGTTTATATTGTCCAGTTGGTCTGTACGTGTTGAATTGTCTTATGATTGCGTACTGGAATGTTGCTGTGGTTTTTGCGATGTAAATACCATGCTGAATTTGCTGGTTTGCAATTAATGCACTTCCTTCTGCTGAGGTTAATTTGATTTTTCGGACAACTTAAGATCTTCCGGGCAACACTATTCAGTTGCTGTCAGAACTGTATGATATGTATGATTGGGAATTTCAAATTATTTGGTCTAATTATTAATCAGTCTTCCGACGAGTTGAAATCTAATTGACAGATGTATTTTCAATAAAATCGATTCCTAGTATTCCATCACATGTGGAATTATGTATTTAGAAGTTTGTATCTCAATAGAAGTAACTCCTTTTGATTTGGTTACCTCTTGACTTATTCCCCATATATTTATTATTTGCTTTAAATACATCGGATGCTTCTCCGACTATAGTTTCCTACAATTTCTTTATAATTGCGTCAATGGTGCCAATAATTTTCGACTTTATGACTTAAACAGCTATCTCTTCCAATGTGCCTTTTGTTAAGTTTACCAACTTCAAAGCTCTTATGAATCTTGTAGAATGTAAAGTAGTTAACGACAACTACACATATATATCGATAAAATAAAGTAGCAGCCTAAGACTTCAGGTTTGCACCTTGTAACTGTAGATATAAGGCAGCAAAACACAAAGGTGTTATGATGCACTCCCCAATCGGGTTACTAATATTTGGGACAAATATGTCGAATCAGTTGGAATTCATGTGGAGGAAAGAAAAAATACTTTTCCATAAACCACGCTGTCCAATAAGTATATTTTGCCTTATTTTTGTACCCTTGCAGAGGGTATTATAAAATTGTTCAGATTTTTTTGAAACGCACAGAAGGAGACGTTTCCGACCCCATAAAGTATATATATTCTTGATCAGCATGAGAAGCTGAGTTGATATAGCCATGTCCGTCTGTCCATCTATCCGTCCGTCCGTCCGTCTGTGCCTATTATTGCCAAGGACTACAAGGGTATATAAACTTTGGCATAGCCGAAATTAGCTTCTTTGATATTTCTTATTGTTATCCAAACTCCATTTCTAGAAAAATAATATAACCGAAAACCGATCAGCTATGAGGCGTTGCCACTTAGTTTTTAGCTTAATCAGCTGGTTACCTACATTTCGATTCTCACCACTTTAGCTTTTCTGCTCTCTGACGTAACGGTCGTGTTTTTTCTTTGCTCCTGAGTTTTTATTAATATTTATTGTTTCTCTCAATTTTTAATTGTGCTTAGTTTGTTTACGCTTTCGGCGGTGTAGTTTGCTTGTCAACCTTGTGTTTTATTTGCATAATTTTTTCGTGATTTTCCCTCTTTCCTTTGTTTTTTTTTATTTTGCTCTCTCGTCTCTTGCCTCTTCAGTTGCTCCCCTCATCCCCCCAATCATACCATCAGTGCTAGTGTTTTTATTTTTGTTGTTCTATTGTAAGCTTGGCTTATAACTGTTATTGCACTCTTTCTGTGCACTGTGCTGTGCACTCTTGCTGTCTCTTTGTTTTATTTGTATTTATTAATTTTTATCGATAATTAACTTGGTGCTGTATTTTTAATTTTTCTATGTATTTTTATATATTTTTGACTTTTGTTTCTTTGGCTTTTCCATGTTTGTTCTCTACCTACTTACAAGCATTCTGATCGTTTTGATGATCAGTATAGAGCA
Organism: Drosophila willistoni; assembly: GCF_018902025.1. Classification (NCBI taxonomy): domain Eukaryota; kingdom Metazoa; phylum Arthropoda; class Insecta; order Diptera; family Drosophilidae; genus Drosophila; species Drosophila willistoni. Next base: position 7,366 of record NW_025814190.1, on the reverse strand, counting down.
ATATTTTGTTGGCTCTGCGATAACCTAATTCACTTAAAATGTGCTGGCCTGAACGGCCGCGACTATGACAAATTTTCTGGTTTGTCTGTGACTAAGCCTAAACTTGGATTAATGCGCTGGACTTGCCTATCTTGCGCCAGCCAGCAGCTCAATTTTAGCCGTATGTACAGGGATCTTCGTTTAAAGTTTCTTTCTTTAAACAACCTGCCAAACAGTTGTCTAACGAGTGTGACTCTAGCGAACATTCAGCACTCTCTATTGCATTTTCTCCCATCTTACTTTCGCCTACACCATCATCTTGTCCCTCTTTACCCTTTTTTTTTTCAAAATGAAGTACCCAGCACAAGCACTGGTGTACCTCAATCTATCCCTCACGGGAACTACGACCAATTACAGGATCATGCTGGCTCTCAATCACTTGTAGATTCCAATGCTCCTCCGCCTTCACTAACTTTAGTGCCTCATCGCAAACAATTATTTATCTCCAGGCTTGCTTTAGATACTTCTGAGTCGTCTGTGGCAGCTTACATTGGTACTATATGCCCTGCTAAGGTTATAATTCAAAAGTTTAAGTTTTCTAGGCCTCGCGAAATTTCCTCTTTTATAATTACAATACCAAATGAGTATTTCTGAGCTATGGTAGACCCTAATTTTTGGCCAGATGGCCTAGTTGTATACGAGTTTGCGCCCAATAAGCGCTCCCGTCCTGCTGCCTGCCTGTCCACCTTCCTAATTCATCTTCTTCTTTAAAAAACTAATGTTGTGTAGTCTTTACATTCAGTGTCAAAGTGTAAGAGGACTTCTTACCAAGCTCTCGAAACTGTTCTGTGATAGCCAAAACAAAAATTATTTCCTTTTTTGATGGGTCGTTTTATGCGATATAAATTGTGCAGTGAATTTTTTCTACTCCGCTCTTAATTCTCTAATTGATAAATGCGTTCCTTATGTGAATGTCCCTACCGTCTCCAGTGCGCCGGTCTGGTTCACACGTAGGCTGTCTAATCTCCGTAACATTAAATCGAGATATTTTAAAAGGTTTAAAAAAACTGGTTCGCGACTCGACTAAGCAAATTATTGTGTAGCGAGGTCTCAATTTTGTCTCTTAAATACTCAATGCTACAATAATTATATCGTGCGCTGTAAGATTGAATTCTATAAGTACCCCAAAAGATTTTAAAACTTTGTTAATTCTAAAGAACGCTCTAATTTACTACCTTCAACCTTCAGATTTAATGACCAGAGTGCTAATAATGATTTAGATATTGCAGATCTGTTTGCTAAAATCCTTCAGTCGACTTATTCTGCTACTGCTTCGGATCCCACATCCTTTTCTTTCTCTAACCCACATTTAAATTGTAAGATAAGCTAAATATTATTATCTATAAAGTCTGATAATATACCTAGTTGGGTCCTTAAAATGTGTTGTATTTCTAACTACCGTGGCATTGACACACTTTACGCAAACTGTTGGCTTGGTTAAAATCGTATCTTATTGGCAGAACCCAAAAGATGTCTTTTCGTTCCTCAATATTTAAAACTGTTCAAGTTACCTCAGGCAGTCATCTGGGCCCACTGCTATTTACCCTGTTTACTAATGATTTGCCCTTGGCCTTCGCTCACTCACGCGTGCTCATGTTTGCGGATGACGTCAAGATTTATTATTCCTATAATGATCCTTCTTTCAAACAGAACTTGCAATCAGATCGCGATGCGTTCTGTGATTGGTGCCACGTTAATAAATTACATCTTAATGCCCCAAAGTGTTCTTTTATGATATTCAGTCGTTTGTCTCCTAGCACATTACTCTATCAAGTCTGTTCTGTTGTGTACCATCATTCAAATACTTAGGCGTTATGTTTGACCCAAAACTTTCATTTAATTTTTACATCTCTTCAATTGTCAACAGACCATGCAGTGTTCTTGGCTTCATAAAACGTTGTACCAAAGAATTTGATGACCTCTACGTAACAATGTTTTTATAAACTTCGTTAGTTCGCCGTACAGTGCTAGCCAGTATGAAACCCTCAATATGATGTTCACCAGAGTATTGAATCGGTTCAGAAGTAATTTCTTAAATTCGTGATACGCGGTCTTAATTGGAACCCGAGTTTTCGCATACCGTCTTATTCTGACAGACTTCTTATTAATCTTCCTTCACTTTACAGCCGTAGGCATGTGTTTCGCATTCTCGTTCTCCATAAGCTTGTCAAGGGTGAAGTCATTTTATCTAATTTAGCGACTTTTGCGTATGACAAAATCGATTCAATCTTGCTTGGATCGGTTAACATTCCGACCCTGCCAATTATGTACCCTTAATATTTAACTTCGGTCACACACAACTGACTCTTCTTGAAATTTAACATAAGATTCGCTTCACGAAGTTGATCCGCTAACCTTATCAATACTTTAAGTCCGCTGAAATAGCTTCGTCCATTAACCTGCACAATCCGAATGATATTACTCTGGTACTTAGTTATAAATGCCTGTCTGGAATAGTAAATGCTGTGATTCTACGAGATTCGTCTGATAATTCCACTTACCAATACGCATCCTTAAAATGGATTTCAGTAATGATTTTACGAGGAAATCGTGCGAATATCCCATCAATAGTTGGCAACGGATATGCATCTTTTGTCGTACACGCAATTATCTTTCTAGCATCTAGACATAATCTCATTTTCTCAGGTTTAACTACTAATCTCATCAGAGAACTTCACGGACTATTTGACAACTCTGTTTACTCCTAACTCTATCATTTGATCAACTTCGCTATACATTTATTTTTCAACCGCTGGGGATACGGAGTAAAACCTTTGCTTAATCGGTTTTGACGATCCGACATCCATATAATGATTAATCAACGTTGTTCGCCCAACCCCTTTCCTTTCAAATGACGGAAATAATGACATTAAATTGTACTGTAATGTTCGCACGGGTATCTAAAAGACCTTGCTCACGAAATTTAAAAACGATACTTCCGCGTACAATCTTCCATCCGACTTTTCATGAATCATTGACGAAATAAGTAAACGTTTAGTTTGTCTAACTACTTTCCAAAAAGTTTGCAATCGCATAGTAGATCTCTTTGGTGGTGACCGAGTTGAAATTGGGTTGCTTCCAAACATTCTACTACGCACTTTGAGATAATTTCTCAAAAGTTCTTGATAGGGTTTCACTTACGATATAACTGCCGTCTTATGGTTAAAAGGTAAGTTTGGTATTTTGTTTTCTTCCTCCATTGGTTCTCAGCTAGCCGATGAATCAGGTAGTATTTCAATTAGAGATTTTTAGGGGTCATCCGAGGTTTCACAGATGGATCCTTCACTAAGTTTTCCGCGTTCTTAGCGATACAAATTTTTTATTGGGGTTTATATACGTTTTATACTTTAACTGGGGCTTGCACTGCTGATAGGATAGTTTGAACTTTTCTGGCTCTTCGACTTCCACAATGTTGCGTTTAGCATACTGAAAATTGGCTGAAGTTTTATTTGCTCTTCTAGAGACTACATCCCCTAATAAATTTTCGGGCATTTGCATTAGCTTTTGAAGATGAGGTATAGAGAGAATAGGTATATATATTAATTCATGACGAATGTCCGGCACTAAAATACTCCTACTTTTTGTTTATGCCCACGAATATCTTCTACTATATATCTGCATAACTTGTGTAATCTTAATATTGATATTTCATGGCTGCACAAAATTCTGACCATCATTAGTTTACACCATCTCTACGGTACCTCCAATACCACTCTTTATCATTGCCTACTAAAAGAATATGCAAATTCCTGCACGCTGCATCAAAATTTTGGTCTAAGCAAATCTCAGTTAACGTTTTAATTCCATAAAGAGACTCTTCGGTTGTAACTTCTTTTGACGAACCGTCAAACTTTACACTCCAACTATGAATTAGCTGTATAATTTTATCTGGGTTATGACTTGTGTTTCTTGGAATGCTTTGGTTTTGTGCTGACGCATTTTCATGTTGCTCTGTAATTCTCAGTTATCCCTTTCTTCGGTCTATAATGGACTCTATTTGATCACTAATTCTGTCATAATAAATTTCTATCGGGGCTTGCGCTGGTCTTCTACAAGCGTCTAAGCTTCTACGAAGTACATTGGACCCATTTCCTTGAGGTCTTCCTCTTTGTTTTCTTATCGTTGTGGGTCGGTCTCCTGCAGACATCTCTATATTTGCACTTGCTTAATTAGCTTGTTCACCCCCACTAAAATTTCTACAAGAGCTTGTATTTGAGCCTTTCGGCACCGCTCCTGTTGTGATTGCACCTTTGTTTACACTTCTTAATTTGCTTTACCTATCGACGCATTACAAACTTGACATACATGTAGGAACCGGTGATGAGGTACCGATAGACAATAAAAGAACCAGAAGCGGTCATCATTTCTGAAGCCAGTTCGTAGTGCTAAGCCAGCATAGCGTAATAATAAAAGACGGTCTCACGGGACTTCTAAGTTTGCAACGACAGCGAGCACACGTTTCGGGACAGACCTGCAGTTAGTTTGATTTTTGTTAAAGCCATAATATTAAATTGTAACACTATCATCATTGCACATAAAGAAACCGGAATATAAATAAAATACCACAAATTGGGGGCTCACCCGGAATGGCAGATTAAAATGGAAACAATTAATATTGGCTATTGAATTTCACAAATTCGTTAAAACTTGTGAAATTCTTAAAAGGAGGGAGACAGCAAGTGACGCTGCCTCGAGGGAACGTTCAAGTGAGAGGAAGCGAGATAGCTGCAGTAAAACGCGGTATCGGCGAGCAACAAGAATTCAAAATTTGGCCGATGAGGAAGACAGCAAGTGACGCTGACATAAAGCAACCGCAGAAGAAGTTAGAAATCCGATCAACAAGGTGGTTCTGGAATTTTCTAGCACATTACGATATAGTCGTGAGAGGTTTGGCCGAAGAAGGTACCATTGGGATACACCAGCAATAAAAAGGCAAGGCGGATCGAAGTGCACAATAGAGAGCGCTGGAGAAGTGTACGGCGCTGGAGAGGATTGTGGCAACAACGGTTCCGGTTGCAAGAGTGATTCAAGGTTGCAAAGTCGATACAAGGCTGCCACAACGGAGGCTGTGTAGATTGCTGGAGAAGTGTACAGTAGTTTACCAGTGCTGGTGGCAACAACGTTTCGAGGCTGTGTTAACTGCTGGAGAAGTGTACAGCGGTTAGCCAGGGCTGGACGCAACGAAACTTGCAGTCTACAGAGATTAGCGTTGAGTTCTATGAGTGAACTGCGTTAGTAGTGGCGGTGTGAGCAACGTCTGGTGGTGGCGGTGTGAGCAAAGTCTGGTGGCGGCGGCGTGAGAAAATTTTAACAGTGGCAACAATTCGAACGAAGACAAATCAGAGCGACGTGGGACCAGCGAAAGACGGGAAAAGCGTATGTTATTCAGATCTAGCGAAAACTGATAACAATTTTCAAAGCTAGAAAATAATACTAACATAGTATAAGAAGAGTTGTACGTAATTTTAAGTCTTGTAATTGAGATGGAGCTTGCAGAGATTCTGGCTCTAAGCGTAGTGGCTTTGCGATCGAAATTATCCGAACTAGGGCTCCCTACGACTGGCAGGAAACGGGATTTGCAGAATAGGTTACTCAGCCATTATGGTGTGCAGGAGGAAGATGAGGAGTCAGACGATCAGTCAGTTGTAACAGCGAATGGGGGACTAGAGATTGCAGCAGAAAACGTAGCTAGACCCGGTTCTTCTGAGATCATGGTTTACTTTAAAAGATGTTGAGGATAGTGTGTCACAGTATTCGGGTTCAGATATTCCTAACATTGCTCAATGGATTGAAGAACTAGAAGAATGTGCAGCCACGGTACAGTGGAATGAATTACAGTTATTTGTGTGTGGAAAACAGTTATTGTGTGGGGCAGCAAAATCTTTCATAAGGAGTCAGAGAAATATTAAAAACTGGAATTCTTTGAAAACAGCTCTTCGTGCTGAGTTTAGTGTAAGAATATCTTCAGCTGCAGTCCATAAGAAGTTAAATCAGCGGCAACAGAAGAAAGGCGAAACTCTAAATGAATATTTATATGCATTGATGGAAATTGCGAAGCCGGTGAACGTAGATGAGGAGAGTCTGATAGAGTACTTCGTTAAAGGAATTCTGGATACAAAAACCAACAAAATGATGTTATTCCAAGCTCGCAATATTTCAGAGTAAAAGTTTTAAATCGAAATTTATAAGAAGGGACGTGATTCATACAAGGCAACAACCAGATTTAAAAGTAAGTCATATGATTCGAGGGAAGCACAGGCAGTACAGGCTCGAGAGAGAAAATGTTTTGGTTGCGGAGAGGAGACTCATTTGAGAAAAGATTGTCCTAAGTTCAATAGAAAGTGTTTCAAGTGCGGTCAGCCATGTCATCGTGCAGCTCAGTGTAGTCTCGAAACACAGATTAAGCGAGAAAAGCAAGCAAATGTTGTTCAACATGACAAAGTTGAAGTTAGTTCGAGTACGTTCACTCTGTCTGGGTTAGAACTAAAGAAGGTTAGCTATGAGAATATTGAAATTCAAAGGGCTCATAGATACAGGAGCGGATATGTGCTTGATTCGTCGAAGTGTTTTTTGGAAGCTAGGAGTTAAACAATTAACAGGTCCTGGAAAGTGTTTGGTGGGAATAGGAGATACGAAAATTTTAACCTTTGGTAGTTTCTCTTTAATGGTGATCATCGACAAAATTAAAATAGTAGTTTAGTTTCATGTAGTTCCCGATGAGGACATGGGGTTTGACGCTATTTTGGGAAGAACGATTCTTGATAGTGTTGACATGAAGGTAACAAAAGGGGGCACTCAGTTTTTAATTAGCAGTTAGCAGAAGTTACAAGAAAATACTGAATCTGTTGAGGATTGGATGAAACAATTTGAAGATGTCTGCACAGTTTTTGAAGGGAAGGACGAAATCGGTTTAGAGCTGTCTCATTTAAGCCAAGAACAGACTAAAGAGGTCGAAATGATAGTTCAGCGATGCAGGCAAAACGCAATCCTGACGCGAAGATTGAAATGAAAATTATTTTGAAAGATGATATTCCCGTATTCCAACACCCAAGGCGGTTGGCCTACTGCGATCAGCAGATTGTAGATAATCAGATACAAGAATGGCTTGAGGAAGGAATTATTTGAGATAGAACATTGGTGTATGCATCCCCTATAGTATTAGTAGCAAAGTCAAACGGAGCTAAAAGGTTGTGCTGTGATTATAGAAAATTGAATGAAAAGATAATTCGCGATAATTTTCCGATAGTATTGATGGACAGTGTAATTGATCAGTTGCAAGGAGGAAAAGTTTTTACTACACTGGATTTTAAAAATGGATATTTTCATG